>NC_054704.1:42838964-43138964 GCF_016097555.1 Gigantopelta aegis
GCGCTATCCTGTCTGTGGGATGGTGCATATAAGCGGGTTTCCTCTCTAAGACTATATGTCAAAATTACCCAAATGCTTGACATCCAATAGCCGATGATTAATAAATCAATGTGCTCTAGTGGTGTCATTAAACTAACCAAACTTGACTATTGCAGTGTATTTTGTACATATATATATATATATATATACTACTCAAAAGAATTTAAGGGTCAAAAATTTATAACCAAATAAGTTTCAGAGTGTATTAGATTGATGATGTAAACTAATTTTATTTATTGTTCCATATTTACCAAAAAAAACAAATAAACGTCACATGCTGTCAAAGTTGAAGGTTGTCAAACATGGATTTTACACATTAGAACATTCGTTTAATAGTGTGTGAATCCACCCCTGGCGCGAATACACTCGACACATCGTTGCCTCATGCTGTTGATCAGACGTCTGAAGAACTCTTGGGGAATGGCCTGCCACTCTGCCATAAGAAGCTGACCCAGATCATGAAGGTTGGCCGGAGGGGCATGGTTATCCCGAACTCTCCTGCCTAATTCGTCCCAGGCGTTCTCTATTGGGGCCAAGTCAGGCGAATATGCTGGCCAATCCATCCTGGCGATACCTTGTTGTCTGAGAAAGTCCGTTACCACCCTGGCGCGGTGGGGTCTGGCATTGTCATCCTGCAGAACTGCCCCGCCGCCAATCTACTGAAGGTCTGGGAGAACCAACGGCCGGATAATCTCATTCAGATGGCGGATTCCATTCAGATTGCCATCCACCACATAGAGGGGGGTCCTGTGGTGGATAGAGATGCCGCCCCACACCATGACGCTGCCACCACCGAACCGGTGACGTTGTCTAACGTTAACGTCAGCGAAGCGCTCCCCAGGACGTCTGTAGACACGAACCCGACCGTCGTTGAACTGGAGACTAAACCTGGACTCATCAATGAACATCACTCGACGCCACTGAACACGTTGCCACCGCAGTTGAAGCGTGCACCAGTGACGTCTGGCCGTTCTGTGACGTGGTAGGAGTGGTGGTCGAACAGCCTGGCGACGGCAGCGTAGATTATTGGCTCTCAGACGATTGCGTATGGTTTGATCAGACACTCGAGTTCCAGTCGCAGTCTGCAGATTTGTCACGTAATCGGCGTGCAGTTGTTGTGCGTTGACATAGAGCCATATTGGTGATGTAGCGGTCCTCTCTATTTGTAGTGCTTCGGGGTCTTCCCGAACGTGGACGATTTCGAACAGAATTCGTTGCTTGGTACCGTTGCCACAGTCGGCCAACGACACTCTGACTGACACCAAGTCTCAGAGCAACATTTCTTAGCGTATTGCCATCCTGAAGCCAAGTAATAGCCCTTCCTCGATCTTCGATAGTCAGTTGAAGTCGTACCATTGTCGAATTTGGAGTGTGCACCGTACACGAACGCAAGCTCCAATTATACGGAAATTCAGCATTGGGAACATGGAATACACGTGCAAAGCGTGCAAATGAAGCGCTTTGTGAAAAAGCAAGTTATGGGCACTTAGCAGACCTTTCGCTTTCGCCCTAATTTACGTGCAAATGTAAGCATGTTTTCGCCATTAGAACTAGTCGACAGTGTCAATGACAGTGGATTTTAATTCATTTATGGGTTGCTTAGACCCACTTTCGTCAAAATGGAACAGTACCATGCGTGACATTATGGTCTAGCTAATATAATTGACATTCAGAAAATAATGTCGAAAATATCGTCTGACCCTTAAATTCTTTTGAGTAGTAATATATATATATATGTTGATAACAAATCCGTAAGTGTCATGTATGTTAAGACTTCGATCTACTGCACACTTTTAAACTTTCATATTGTTTTGGTGTATTACTGCTTATTACCGTCTTTTTTTCTTTTCTTTTTTTTTTGCGGGGAATAAAGACCTTCCTTTTGACGGCGAAGTACCTTTGAGATCAGTTTCCCGTGTGAAATTATGATCGGCATTTAATTATTTTTATTGGTCACGAATGAGCTAAACGTTTATTTCTACAGGTATTTAGAACATGAAGTGTGTTTCCCCTTCAAATTAATTAGAATATGAATGCAGTAGCGAAGATTATTATAAAACTGTTGAAACTATTATTTATATCTATTTCAGGATTGTACTACAAGGAACTATTACATCGAAGCTCAAGGTATTTTACGATTGATACTAAATAACACAAAATATGGCAAATGTATGGGGTTTTCTTATAAAATATATATACCTTTTTCATTCGAGGACTGGTACTTCCATGTACACATTTATGCTCCGAGTTGACCTAGATGTAACAAAAATTACTATTTTAATATCTGCAATACTTCTCGAATATTTTAATTGTTAAGTATACAATAGGTTATTTTTGCAAATTTGCAGGGTTTTTTATTCACTTTCCAGCTCCAAACAGGACGACTGCAGGACTTTTGGCGAATGTTATGGAAAAGGGAATGTAGATATAGAATTATGTTGACAAACATTGTCGAAGCATCCAAGGTATATACGTGTAGCTGTTATCACAGATATTCCCATCATACCTAAGAAAATGATTTTGTTAAAAAAAATTCTTTTTCTGGTGATGTTAATCGCACATTCTGTTCCTTTATGTATGGATACTCGCATTTAAACATTACACAATTAGCATACTCTGCATCATATAGCCTGTTTATACAATATAATGTATATGGGGTTGTTTACACACATAAAATATACTGTGCAAATCACAATATAAATCGGAATCATACGGCAGTTTTAGAACATGATATGTAGTTTATTCCAGTCGATAGTTAAACGAGTTTCGATAGAAACTTGTAAATATAGCTCATCCATAATTGCAAATATTTAGGAAAGCATTAATAACAATAACTACTCATAATAATAGTAATGTGCATGTCAGTTAATTCGTTGCTTTGTGTACACATTTGATAAAAAGGAAGTGCACATGAACTAAATTCAGATTGCTGTACGAGCTCGCACAGATCGCGGAGAAAGGGGAAATACAGGTACTGTTCAATCAATACACTAAGAAGTCTATTAATATTATAACGATATTAATAATAAATCAGCACAGGGAAAACCACTTGTTTAAGCTAATACTATTTGAAAACGAATCAAAATTTCAACTAGGGTTTTCAGCAAAAGTGTGAACCTTACTGGTCAGACACAGAGACTATGTCTATTGGATCGTTCACAGTTGTTGTTGTTTAGAAGGAAGAGAGAGAGCTGACTTTGTCATCAGGAAGTTTTTGGTTACACATAATATGTATAGCAACAAAAAGTGTTACAGAAGAAAGGTGATGTCGTGAACCTGAAGGATACCAAAATATTACATTCCTAGTCACTTACCAAATGACATGGTCTCTAAATTGATACTTTTCATAAAACAAAACTGTACTTAAATATGAGATGTTAAATCTTACGATCAAGTACTTTCGTCCGTTGTTAAATAAATATTACGCTCAAGCACGCTGCCCTGGTTATTTATTCTCGGTTATTTAACAGTTATGGCCTTGTCACAATGTTTTCAATGTTATAACGGATTACTAGTTCACATTCTAGAGCATCTGCACATGATAAATGTTAATGGGTTTGTGTGAAGAAAGATAAAATACCCTACCAACCCACTGATTATTGTTCTATTAATAATAATTAAATTATGGTATGCTATTTTTATCCAGGTTTACCAAGGGATTCAGTCTGAGAATCATCTCATACGAGGTACCGTTGCACACATCCATGAACACATGCGTACCCACATATACATGAACCTATATGTAAACCTATATATTTATTTTTCAGTTGGGAGAATCCAAGACATTTCAGGAGTTTCACTTTATTTCGTGGCCTGATCATGGTGTTCCAAATATACACGACTTCATCGAGTCCATGTACAGTGTTCGTCATACGAATCCAATACTGGTCCAGTGCTGGTACACTGCAGGTAGGATAATGGTACTGATTTGACGTCATTTACACTATACACACATGCAAAGTCTTAGCTATTATAAACAAAATATTTTTACTTTTTACACCAAACCGCCAAAATGCAAAACAATAACACTACACATTTAAACAACTAGTAACTTCCCAGTATGTTAGTGTCCGAGATATTGCTGTGTACTTTACAAAGATGCATAACATATCTATAGAGGCTAAATGTAATAACCAAACAAATATAAACTATATTAAATACAAAAAAAGCAATCCTATGCCTCCATGATAATCACAAGCATGCACATTTGAAACATCAGTAATTAACTACATTAAACATTATTAGTACAAATATATTTTTAGTCGCTTAGAGCTGTTATGCAAACACATGATTCAATTATTGTAGTGCTGGCATCGGTCGAACTGGAACCTACATTGCTATAGAAATCCTGCTGGAACAGATGGAAAAAAAACAATCGCATTGATGTCAGTAAGGTGATGATCGACATGAGAGACCAGCGAAACGGAATGGTCCAGACCAAGGTTAGTTTAATTTATCAAACTCCAAACTGAGTTCACATGCCATATTGTACAACTGTATTATTTGTTTTGGATATGATATCGTGATTAAGGGTTTCATTTTGCTTTTGTTTTTGTTTTGTGCATAGCATGTCTGGGATTGGGAGTTCGCCTGTGGTATGATTGCATTGTATGTTGTCTCATGTTTAATTTAGTTGCTACCTTCTTACGTTTCTTTAATACAATTGAACGGTATTTAATTTGGTTTTGTTAATTCTTCACAGGAACAATGTGAATGAATTGTAGTAGATATACTATATTGTACAATGTGCTTATTTGTTATAGGTTTTATATCCTAGTGTTGTTCAAGGTTTGTTATATTCTTAATGGTTTCGTCTTGTCACTTTGTTTTGCTGATTTGTGTTGTTTTGTTTGTTTCTATTTTGTTTTCTTCTTTTTTGGGGGGTTGGGGTTGGAGATATGCGTTGTGGGGTTTTTTTCGGTGTGTGTGTGTGTGTGTGTGTGTGTGTGTGTGTGTGCGTGCATGCGTGCGTATGAGTTGGTTATTGGGGTTGTACTTTGTTAATTTTTGTGCTCATGTATATTGAATTTTTGTTCTAATGCCCTAACATGTTAATACAATTTAATATTGTCTTCATTCGATACAGGAACAGTATGAATGTATTTTCCTGACCATGCTGGAGCTATTTAATTATGGTAAGACCAGCCTTGCCAATGCCGATTTTCACCAGCAGTATGCACAAAAGAAAGGAACCATGGTCATGGGCAAGAAAAGTGTCAGGTGGCAATACTATATATGGCTTCCTTTAAGTTCTCAAGCAAGGTGTTGACGTCTAGGTATCGTACGAGTTAATAGTATGTTCTCGTATACTGCAGATTGTAATTTGTTTGTGTTGTTACTGGTGTTGCTTTTTGTGGTGTTACTGTTGTTGCTTTTTGTGATGTTTTTTGTTGTTGCTGTTGTTTGTCTGTTTACATTTGTGTTTGTTGATCAGTTTTGTTACGTGTTTCTGTGTTTTGATTGCCAGGAAGTTGGTGCATTGAATGAAACTCCATACATAGGTGTGTAGCGTCTAGCTAATATTATTACAAACAAAATTATACTGTGTATTTTAAGTTGTTTTTGAATTATATCTGCATACTTTAATTACCGACAATTGTTATTAAAATTCAATTGCTGCTCCATATAACTTCAGTTGTTTTCCAAATACGATATGTTATGAATATATTGCATCATGTTTGACTTTAATATTTATCTCGTCCTGGAATACAAGATACTTCATTTGATTTCAATCATCACTGCCCCGTTTTCACTACATATTATATATAAACAACATCAGCTTGAATGGCGCATTGCATATAATTATATCTGGATTTTAAAAACAAAACGGCGTACTTTGTGTTATTTCATTTTATTTCAACTTATTTTCGTGCTTATATCCAATTACGGTTCAATCACGCTGTCCTGGGCACACACCTCAGCTATCTGGGTTGTCTGTCTAGGACAGTGGGTTAGTTGTTAGTTGGTTAATGGTTAGTGAGAGAGAAGAGGGTGTAGTGGCCTTACACCTACCCATTGAGCCCTTAAGAACTCGCTCTGGGTTGGAGCCGATACCGGGCTGCGAACCCTGTAACTACCAGCCTGTAGTCCGATGGCTTAACCACTGCGCCACCGAGGCCGGTACGTTGTGTTATCTCTCCTCATTAGTGCGTAGCATCTATATTGATAAACAGCATACTTTTATTTTCAGTTTTATCTTATAGATTCTCCTGACAAGTACAAACTATTTGTTGGATGCCAAGACAATATGTTTGCAATGTTTCCGCCTGTAAGTATTAAACATGCAGAGAATACTATATGAGTGGCTGTTAGGTACTATTTATCTTACAAAGAGTTATTTTAAAATGTATCTAACGAGCAAAATCGGATTGGATACGTTTTTAAACAACAAGTTGTAACATAAATGGAATCTAACGGCCACGAATGTAGTATATTCTATTTCTTACATATCCTAAACAAACAGGATCAAAGTAAATTTAAACGTCTTTACTAATTAAAACCTATTTACAGACCTACTAGCAGTTGCATTTAACTTGCACTTACTAATATGCGTTCCAGGTTTATGTATACAATCGATTTCGACTGTGTTGGGGTGGGTTTTTTCATTGGATTGTATGGCAGTGGCGACCTGTGCCGTGTCCACGAAACGCATTTAGTCTTAGGTGCATAACTACCTTATGCACCTGTTTGATTTTAAACATGTTTTACACCATTTTAAATGAGTCTACAAAAGTACAGCTATCTAATCTAATCTATTTACCTAATATATATGTTTTAATATTTCAGTCCAAACTGGCAAAACATGGATATCTTCTAGTATCGGACACAAAAGTCACAGAAGACGGGTTCTGGAAACTTACATGACTCGTTCATCATCATTTCTTTGAGCTCAGAGGTGAGTAAAACTGACATTCAACATGTCAATCCTTATGACACCAAACTCTTTAACTAACAAGCATTCTGAGAGTAGTGTTGAAGCAATACATGTCCCCTGGCGGAACCAACACATTTTCATAAATTCAAGGGTTATAACTCTGTGGAAAATAGGTAAACCTCTATAAAAGTTAAACGTGATCTGTAACAGTACATGATAAAGCTATATACAAAATTTCATCTCGGTATCTTCAGGCACTGCAAATATTTTTTGGAAAATACAGTTGCATATCTCTGAAGTTCACGAATCATAACTCTGAGACAAATGGGTAAATTGCCATGAGAGACAAATCTGATCTGATTGATCAGTAACAGTGCATGATAAAGCTATAGACAAAATATCAACTCAGTATCACAAGGCATTGTGGAAAAAAAATCTGAAAAAACTATGTGTGACAGACAGATAGATAGACAGAAGGACGGAGAAGAAACCTACAGTTCTTCCCTGTTAGATCGGTAGATGATTCATAAAGCCACCAATGAAACAAATGATAAATATTGAAACATTATTGTATGGACAAATGTGGGTGTGTAGGTGTGTGTGTGCTAATAATTATTCAAGTTTATGAAATGACTTAAATAGCAAACCCAGAATTCAAGATCTTCCTATTTTGGATTTGTCCTACGTATGAGAATGTCACACTTTTTGTAATTATATGAAATCACACGCATTTGCGATGTTTACGTTTAACTGTAAACATACCACTTTAAAGGTACATTATGAGTTGTATTCTAGCATCATATTCCATATAGACCTTTCCACACTTTATTTAATGGCATTTATTTGCACATTATGTGGTGATTATTCCCTAAATTTACTACTTGAGCTTATTAGGTGGACATACCACGAAAACGATTTAGAAATTGTTGACAGTTTTAACTATATTGATGTCTGTCTTCATTATAATGGCAAATTTAATATCGCTTAGAACGTAGAAAAGGTAGAAAAGCTATAGCAGCTCTAATTGGTAAAACTAGTAACTATTTCTTAAATACAGAAACTGTTTGATACATATATATATATGTTAGCAGTATTTTATGATTGTGAAGTTTGGGGTTTTAACAAAGCAAATAGCCACGCGATCCTACATTTACAATTCTGTAAAAGTATTTTAGGCGTGAAAAGGAGCACTACTAATATGATAGTCTATTTTTAATTAGGTAGATCACCTTTGCACACAAGTAGGAACATTCGAATTGTTAAATATTGGATAAATTTGTTGAATACATTAACTGTATTTTGAAAGAGTGTTACGCCACGCTATATGACGAGTGCATAAGAAAATCATATTATTTTAACTGGGTTAGTCAAATACGAGACCTGCTTCTCACTAATAGTTTTGGTCACATATGGTATAATCAAAATATAGAAAATTGCAATATATTTATATCATTATTTAAACAGAGAATGGCTGGTCAATTTATCCAATCTATGTTTGCTGTATTCAACAATTCTCCAAAAAGTCTGTTATACAAATTCGTTGTTAATAATTATTGCCTACAACCTTACCTTCAGAAACCTATTGACCTGAAATACAAACATATTTTGAGTAAATATAGATTATCTTGCCATAAACCCTTTATAGAAACAGGCAGATACCACAACGTTGACAGGAATAATATAATGTGTAGACTAGTCTGTGCAATATGAATGTAGAAGAAGATGAATATCACTTTGTCCTATAGTGTGTCCTTTCTACAGTATCATAAGAGATAAATTTGTTAAACCTTATTATTATAATACCATCAACATTTAAATTAATGCAACTACTGTCCAGCAACAATTTAAAAGAGCTAATTAAATTGTGTAAGCATTTGACCACTGCTACTACGCATAGAACATACAACGGTGATATATGATATATGTTATTATATTGTATAGTATTGCTATACATGTATTACCCAGTTACTATTGACTTTTATCAATTGTAACCCGTTGTTACTTACCATTCCCGCAATGTGTACATTATGGTATTGTATTTATAAATATGTATGTATGCCTACAAAATGTTGTGGGTTTTTTTGCAAAATAAGATGTATAAAGGATACTAGTTGTGTGTATGGTCCTTAGCATAGCGTTTTGAATTGTACATATAATATATTACTGCTGGAAGTGTTTAATTTGAATACATACATGTCTCCTATTTAACTACAGAGTGGTGCTAAAATTCATCCCAAGACTGTCTGGTTCCATGACTCACGGCGGTACAACTATAACAACACGACGACAAACATCAGTCTATCAAGAGATTACAGAGAAGATACTACATGTGGAGGCAAATGTATTTGTGTAATTATTATGTAACAAGACCTGTCTTTTTTCAGCTAAAGTTTGTTAAGCGACACCATTAGAGCACATTGATTAATTAAACGTCGGCTATTGGATTTCATATCATCAGCTAAGAATACAGGATGTGATTGGCCATAGGATCGATCCCTCAATGGACCTGATTTGTGATTATTGCATTCCAGCAACTGCCTCGTTATTGGTATATCAATAGTACATGTCTACAGAAAAGTGAATATAAAATGTCCCCTTGTACCTATAGTTAGCTATAGTAGTAAACTAAAAAATAATTCAAAAAGTAAAATAAACAATAGTAGTGTGGCGATAGTGAACATGCAACGCTATTTAAATAAAGTAATGTATATGTAATGTGATATAATCGTAATGAAATAGCTTAAACGTTGCATTCTTGATTTTAAGCATTTGGGGTTACACTACCATTTACTGATGTATACTGCACCAGAAAGTCGGTAATCCTAATCATATCTGGATCTAAAACCATATAACTTTCTAAAATGCAGAGAGAAACTGAGAAATACATCATTACAGTATTTATGGATGGTCTTCCACCCATGAGTCTTTAAAACTGATGTCTATTTTGACAATACTCACTGAAAAGATACACAAGAAACAGAAGGATGTTGGACCACACCCTGTGACAATTGTGTACAGGTTTGTAACGATTCAAATATCTTGAGTCACATTAATTTTGGTCAGTCTTTAATATCTCGACATTTAATAACTATAGACAGGCAGAACCTATCTACTCGTCATGTCCCAATTGCATATTATAGGTTAAAAGTGTACGTTGTACCATGACAGCTATATACAAAATGATACGCTACAATTACTTTGACAGTCATATTATTATACATTTTTGTAAATCCTAATTTATTTGACAACCATATACGGGCTGGTAATGTTCACAAACACTGCAACATGTATATTTTGTGATACTGGGCAATTCCACGGTGACAGACGTTACATTCATTCCAAATGACCAGATTGCTAGAGTATATTGGATCGTGTGTATGATACTTGCCAATGGTCATGTCTATTTGGTGCCATGGAGAAAAAGTCCTTCGAAATATTTATCGATTGGTGGGTAGTCAGACATATGTGCGTGACTTACGTTACTTCAAAAGGACATGGGTAAAAAGCAACTAACTTCATTTCCAAATTGTGTGAAACCCTTAACTTGTACAAATCTGTGTTTGCCCGTGGATTAAAGGTAACATGGCTATAGAAGATTACCAATTACAATTCAGCTCTGAACTAAAAATGTAAGGAAAATTATAACATAATTGTGTGTTACGGACGTTACGTGACGGACGTTACATTTTGTACTGACATAAAATAAAGTTCTGAGTCTAAAAAAAAGCAGTATATTGTGATGATAAAAACGTTTTAATGCATGGTGAATATCATGATATGGATTTTGATTAATTTTAATTAAACTTTCACAGACTTTCAATTTAATACAAAGTCACTGAGGATTTATCAATATATCCATAGTCTCTTAAATATTTCTGTCATGCAACAGCCTTCATTTATTTTAAAGGTAAAGCTCATGAAAACACTGTCAGTTTGAAGACAAACACTGTCCCCTAAAATGGTTTCAAAAGGGTCTGCAAATAAAAAAGAACCTATGTCGATAATGATAAGTTACAAGACTACCAATGTCATATCCGGGTGTATTTTTAGATTACCATTGTATGAAGATACTTCGTATATGTCACAGTAGTTGCTGGTGTCATACGATATGGATTCATTAAAAATTAATAGGTGTATCAAAAACTATATCCCAGTCATCCATTTTGTTCATCATAATGGGTGGTGGCAGCTGTTTCTTCATCTTCTCTCTAACAAACATATTGTTCTCTTTGAATGGTCATTTCCAGGTATTACTTACCTTCGTGATTTCCATCATGAATCAGAAAAGTGTTCATCAGTATACATAACTTAGATTGGCACAATAGTGTGGTTAATTTGTGACACACTATATTTTTCTTGAGTACATACTTTTATATTTGAGTATGTTGCCTGATGAAATTGAAATTGAATTGTCTTGAAAATAGCTCAGAGTATGAGCAAGGGTGACAGAGAGCATCCTCAGTTTGTAGCCATTTTAAGAAATGTTCGGCAAATAAAAGTATTTTTACATTATTAAAATTGTTATTTATTAACATGTTCTTACTTAAAATATAAATATCTCTATAGCCAAAGTATTTCTGGATATCGTAATGTTTTGTAGTACATGTATCTCTATATAATTGGTTTTGGCAAAGACCATACGAAATATGAAATATTGCAGCTAAAGGTCATACCTTTATTTACTGCATTTATCCATATAATGCTTTAAATGCAAAACATGATAAGGTAAGATAAGAGTTTTTTAAAAAAAACTAGAAAAAAGGAGGATTTGTGTTTATTTTGTTGGAGGAGCAAACAAAAGTCGTTTTAGGGCAGAAACCTCAGGATAGTCCCTTATAGTACTAGTTAATTGTGGGTAAAATAGTGAAACCACCTTTTTTTTATAACGATGCTAAATGAAGACTTTTTCTGACTTAACAAATTCAAATCACATAATTTCAGGACTGATTGACATATTTGTTATCTTTACCTTGACTAGTGCTAAGAGAATTACAAAGGACATGATTATACACCTTCAAATTTTCTTCTCGCATAAAACATTCATATTTTTCTTGACACCCTAACCTGACCGAACACTTAGTTTTAAATCATAATTTTTGGCAACCTATGTTCATTAAATATTTTAAATGCCTGTATTCTTTAAAGTGATGCTACTGACATTATAAATTGAGTAACAAAGTATCGAAGCCAGTTTGATGGAAGGGATTTGAGTGGCTTAATGTTCCTGTTTTTTTGGTCGGAGTTAGCTTTGAAATGATGTAATATGTGTTGATGTCAGAAGCATTAGGAAAGATGAGTGTGTGAACAAGAATGTTTAGTTTTTCTGCAAATTGGGTGTCTTGTGAATTAATTTTGACCCTTTGTATAATGAAATATTTAAATTTATTTTTCCTCTCATGTCCCTTGACTCGTGGAATTGCCCTACTGTTTTTATTTGTTGTGAAATAACAGAAATGTTGGTTAGGCTTCTTACAACTTTAAACAATAGTATATATGGGTGTGACAATTTTAACTATTCGTGAATGGCAAATTAGTTTGTGTTATTTACATAATTTTATCACGTCCATTCATTGGTAGTCAATCCAACGTTAATGGTTGGTTATAGCAACTGTCCTTTGACTGTAGTATGCACGATGATACACTCAATCCTAACCAAATATATACAGGTTACAAACTTGTGTCTAGCATCACAATTTATTTATGGTATGACATCTGACATACTTTCCATCACCAACAGCAATATCTTTCCTCGGTTCAGCCAACGAACGTTCTTCCTGACGTTCGCGAACTATTTGATTGGTGTCCGTCGTGTCCATTTGGTTTAACGTGAAGCGCACAAACCAGTGTAGCGAACGTTTTGTTTTCGCTCGATCTGGCTGAACTCAGCTCTTGGGATAGCCTACATGTCTTTCGGCCCTTAACTGGCATGTGTATTCAAATTGACACGCATTGTCGGTTTGTTTTTATTACTTTGGTTCAAAGACTTTACAAAGTTAAAATAACAAGTTACAGATCTTTCAGACATTGAATTACCGTCACATTGCTGTCATACATGTCGAATGCATGCCGTTAAAATTAATAACAATTATTATTAAAATAAACAAACATCATAACGCCTACGCTGTATTCTGGATTTTCTCGTTACCGGTCGCGAGATCGCTATTACGCTAACTGAATATTTGGTATTATTTTTTTTAAAGTAATTTTTAATTAGCCAATGGCAAATTTGGCTACCGACAGCGCGAGCCTTGGATATTATTGGTGTGTGGGAGTTTTGGGAATGATGCTAGGATAGAAATGATTGATTGCCAACTTAACTGTACTTTTAAAAAAGTGCTTCACCTATCGTTTATTCAGTTAAATGGTATAGTTGATTCTGTCAATGGGTATCTTCTTTGATCGGCCTTGAAGCTTGATTGCTCGGCACGGGAATCCCGTTACGAGTAAGCGCCTTCCTGACGGATTAGCGGTCCCAGAAGATGTGGTAAAATTACTAAACACCAGTTGTGAGCAGACAACTGGTCCATTGTTAGGTATTTAGGAAGTGATTTACCTGTCATAGTAATTAGGTGTGCTTGATATACTGGTACACAAGTTGTATGCAAGAGGTAGTCGACTGCCACGCTCGTACTTGTGAAAATAGTTTTTCTAAAGCACTTCAAATCAAGGCGTAGCGGCAATTGATTTAAGGCGCTTCCACGCCGTCAAAGCGCTTACTTTACGGACTAAGGTGTGTCGGGCCGCTACGCCTAAAGGCCCTGGGGAAACCCCTGAATCATGGTATGACATCTGACATACTTTCCATCACCAACAGCAATATCTAGATCTGGACTGTCATTAGTCTGTCCTTTTTCACTTATAATACTCGATACATTGATATAAAATGACACTTATGTGCATTGTAGCATTTGCGATCTAGAGCTAAATTAAACAACATCAGTTTTCCATTTCAGGGATGCCGAGGCTAAAAATGCCATATTGCTTTGCATAGCAAACAATATCATGGCAGGTATAGAGATGGACAAAGAAGTGGAGGTTTCAACAACATCAGGCGGTTTCAAGCCATCCTGCCTAATGTAAAAATCACCAAGGTAAGAATGGTCAGAGATTCTTTTTCACATGTATATGTACTGCCAGTGAAAGAGGTAGTACATGCGGGCCGTGTAAATATAAGTATGTAGATTTATAATGTGTTAATAAATAAAAGTTGCCTAACATTACTACTAGTTAATGGAAAGCATAATATCATAATTGGCGTCTAGATTACTATGTTACTATTGGTCACCACTGAGTAATATTGTACCCATGTAGTGGCGACGCCCATAATACTGGTTATCCAAAGTAAAATCCAGAAATAACTGCAATGGGAAACTTTGTGTGTGACCAAAAGTTATGCACTAAAATTGTAGTATGTTAGTTTTATTATTTATAAATTAGCAGTGACGTTATTGTGGAGTGAAATGCGATTGATAAGAAAATAGGTGTATCTTCTGGAAGTATAAATGGGTTTTTTTTTCTGTGGAACACATACATTGTTGGGATTACGTCAGACGTGTTGATATAATGTCAACGGAAACTATTATTATATAATGCCATATTATTCACTTATCTATAATGGACCATGTAAATCACATATGTATCTGAAAAACAAAACCGTAACTCATGATCAGGGTCGTAGATCCGCACAATGCAGAGTCGAATGGGCATTTGGCAAACTATGTATTCCTTCGGAGTAATATAATGTATGAGGTTATTGTATTTTTGTGCTTCAGGAGGACTTTACATTCATCTGCAACATGGCGTTTGATACTCTTGAAGCATCTACAGTGTACGCAAATTGTCCTTGAAAAGGGAGATGGAAATATTTCCTGAAATACAGCATGAAATTATTATAATATGCATTCCTGCAGATTTCTTTTTTATTGTGTGCCTTCGTCTACAAATGCACTGCACTAAGATATTTTATATCGATGGTCTCTGTGCAATAAAGTATGCTGATAACAGTTCTCAAAGAGTAGTGACTGCAACCAGCTTGAATAGGCAAAACACCTGGTTGATATTGACTATACACAGTTTGTCAGGATGAAAAAATAAAGCATTATCATGGATGTGTTAAACAGCATCATAATAATGCCTTATACAAGTTACATTTGTGTAATCAAAAGAGGCCGATGACTTTATGGATTATCTATGTTTTGGTGCTACATAATATAATTTCCTTGGAGTTAGCTTCGGATATATTATGTGTTTAGTATTTGTACTGTATTTAAAATATTATTATTATTGTAATAAGTAGGCCTACATGTTTTACTGGTTATTGTGTACTTGAATTGTTTTGCTGTTATGTTAAATATGATATCCATGTTCTACACATGATAAAATCAGCTTGAACTTGTAAATTCCTGCTTTCAGTAAGATGTGCCGACATGTGTTAAAATTAAAAACTAAATAAACGGCGAAGTCAATGCCGAGTTTTATCCTAGACCGTACAAATACCATCGACGTCACAGACTGCTGTTCAACTAACAACAAAGACACGAATGCGATTCTTACGGAAATAATATTTCACATTGTTTAGTTACGGAACGGTAGTCAGAATATATTCCAGTCAGTTAACGAACAAAATAAAAAACCTGACGTAAAACGAATCGATTATAGTAAAAACAAAAAGTGTATCGCCATCCAGTAAACAGACAATTCAATTGTGTAACATTTCTAATTGCATCCTGGCACATGTGTGTAGAAAAATAACCTGTAGTTTTAAAGACACTATATGAACAAATATGTTTCTGATATATACACAGTGGGCGAACACTTTGCATAAACGTTTTAAAAGGAAAATTTCAGTCAGGAGCAGTTGCTTCACTTGTTTTCCCCCATGATTGCTAACAACACATTCATAGCAGTCAATTTTCTAATGAACTGATTTTAGTTAAAACTATTCACTACCGTAAGGGCACAAAAATGCAGCATACCCTTTGCAAATCGTCGAATATAATAATTAAAAATAAATTCTAACAACGGGGGCGGAGGGGGGGGGGGGGTCAAAATCATAAAATTAAATGATTTGACTTTGTTGATCTGGCATGTTATATGTTAAGTCATGTTAAGTCATCTCTCTTCATTTTAAGTTATCTCTACGACTCAAGTGGACTCGACATCGGTAATTTTTAGGAATAAGAAAACACGAATTAATGGTTTTAGAGGTTTGTAACGTTTTGTATTTACACTTGTCTGAACTTTATTGTTAATGAAAATATTACTGAACTGCGAAGATAAACCTTAGAAATCAACAAATCAGATGTTGATTGTGTGGACTGTGCACGAAAAAAGAAATCGAATGGACTTTGAAGCATAACGAAGTTAGGGACGTTGACAATACACGTCTACCATGCTATCAAAATTCAGGACTCGTTTGTTATTTAGGGCTACACCTTTACGTTAATGAAAATATGACTGAACTGCGAAGTTGTAAACCTTACAAATAAACAATAAGCAGATAAGCAGACAACAACAAATCAGATGTTGATTGCGTGGACTGTGCACGAGAGGCTCGCATAATACAGGTTTTATTCCTAATAACTGATATTGACCATACCGAAACACTCTAGTAATAACCTATATATATTAAAGTTTGTTTTGTTTAATGATACCACTCAAACACATTGATGTATTAATCATCGGCAATTGGATGTCAAACATTTGGTAATTCTAACAATTTAGTAAATCAGAAATCCGCTTCATTTAGTAGCAAGGGATATATTATATGCACTACCCCACATAGATGATAGTGCACACCACGGTCTTTGATATACCAGTCGTGGTGCACTGGCAGGAACGAGAAATAGCCCAATGGCCATACCGACGAGGATCGATCCCAGAACGACGGCGATTCGGGCAAGCACTTTACCAGTGGGTTACGTCCTGCCCCGTGTAAATTAAAGCGTTAGATGTGTGCCTCCGTGCATAACTGAGGCGTTGTTGATGGTGTTAAAGCATCAACATTGGTCGTGCGAATTGCCGCTGTGCAGCTTCAAAGAAGACCGGCCTCGGTAGCGTCGTGGCAGGTCATCGGTCTACAGGCTGGTAGGTACTGGGTTCGGAACCCAGTCGAGGCATGGTTTTTTTTAATCCAGATACCGACTCCAAACCCTGAGTGAGTGCTCCGCAAGGCTCAATGGGTAGGTGTAAACCACTTGCATCGACCAGTGATCCATAACTGGTTCAACAAAGGCCATGGTTTGGTCTATCCTGCCTGTGGGAAGCGCAAATAAAAGATCCCTTGCTGCTAATCGGAAGAGTAGCCCATGTAGTGGCGACAGCGGGTTTACTCTCAAAATCTGTGTGGTCCTTAACCATATGTCTGACGCCATATAACCGTAAATAAAATGTGTTGAGTGCGTCGTTAAATAAAACATTTCTTTCTTTCTTTGCTGTAATAATGAGACATTTTATTTACGGTTATATGGCGTCGGACATATAGTTCAGAAGCACACTGATGTAATAACGAGACATTTTATTTACGGTTATATGGCGTCGGATATATATTACGAAGCACACTGATGTAATAATAAGACATTTTATTTACGGCTATATGGCGTCGGACATACAGTTACGAAGTATACTGATGTAGTAATGGGATATTTTATTTACGGTTATATGGCGTCGGACATATAATTCAGAAGCACACTGATGTAATAATGAGACATTTTATCTACGGTTATATGGGTCACACATATAGTTAAGAAGCACACTGATGTAATAATGAGACATTTTATTTACGGTTATAAGGCGTCGGACATATAGTTAAGAAGCACACTGTTGTAATAATGATACATTTTATTTACGGTTATATGGCGTCGGACATATAGTTCAGAAGCACACTGCTGTAATAATGAGACATTTTATTTACGGTTATATGGCGTCGGATATATAGTTAAGCAGCACACTGCTGTAATAATGAGACATTTTATTTACGGTTATATGGCGTCGGATATATAGTTAAGAAGCACACTGTTGTAATAATGAGACATTTTATTTACGGTTATATGGCGTCGGACATATAGTTAAGAAGCACACTGATGTATAGAAAGGAAACCAGCTGACGATATTCCAAGGCCTCCTCTTTTCGATAAGCAGTAGTCAGGCGCGTTTGCAAGGGAGAGGGGTTTGGGGGGGGGGGGGTCAAACCATCTGCTCAAGCTAATTTTCTTTCTTTCACATTTATTTTCCGACGGAGCATATCTCGAGCCCCCCCCCCCCCCCCCCCCCCTTCGAAACTAAGCTTGTTACAATCGAAATTCCCCTGCATAAAAAAAAATAATAAAAAAATCAAATAAAAAAATCTGCACACGCCTTCTGCAAGAGATATTTGATACGTACCATACCACAGACAGAACAGCACATACCACGGCGTTTGTTGCATCAGTTATGTAACACTCAGACTGGCTTGAACGAGAAATAGCCCAATCGGCCCACCGACAGGAATCGATCCCAGGCCAGTGACGCATCAAGCGAGCGCTTAATTTACGTGTCGCCCGTACCGAGTATGAAGTGTTTGCTTCATATAGGAGGATATAACAACATTATGATATGTTGTACGGAGTTCCCTTGACCATCCCATAAAAGCAGCTGCTACATAAATTAACTTGACACCTTCGTAGAATCATATCTGCATTAGATCAACATTTAAAATTGCTAATGTGTTAGTTTTCATTTAATTGTCAAGGACTTTGTGGAAATATTGACAGTGCTAAATCCTCAACCAACAGTAATAAAAAGCGTCATAAGCATGTTGAATTCACAGAATCGATGACCTACCAAGGTAAGAGCAGTCTCCATTTTTAAAGCAGCAAGGTGAGATATTTATTTTTACATATGATATCATTCATATACTTAACGACACGAAAGGCGCAAACATTTTGCTCGTATATTAATAGTAATAATTATTATTATTAATCAATTAATCATAATACGTTGCAAACGATCCGCATTGTACAGTTTATACAGGGGCAGTAAACCTAATTACGATAATTTTTACTTTTAAAAAAAAAAAAAATTTAATTTATGTATTGACACGAAAATATTTGTGTCGATATTTTTCAGTGCAACTTGCGTTAGTAGAAGACAAGACGCACTTTTACAGCTACAAGTATAAAAAAAATTCTAGATATATATCGGAAGCGGGGGTTGAATGTTTGGAAGAGGGTGGGGGCATAGCTCCCACACTGCTCCCATTTACTGTCATCTTCCAATGCCAGTTTTTATTTCGGGACTTTAAATGTCTCAGGTAATAAGCCGAAAACACGCCAGAATCGCTATAAAGGGGGTTAATATTTAAAAAAAATTCTTATGGGGCTTTGGGGCTTCGCGCCTGCGGCGCTCGCGGTTTCGCACAACACATTTTGTACAACCATAAAAATTAGACCCCCCACTTTGAAAATCCGTCCTACGCGCCTGTATTTGGTCTGAAATAAAATCTTGGATTTGTCTCTTTGTAAAATATTACTTCAAATGCTTTGTCTAAAATATGACATTGTCTAAAATATAACAATTCATAACTGTTACGTATTTGGTTGTCACCGTTCCAGTAGAAGTAGTGGCGGGACGTAGTCCAGTGGTAAAGTGCTCGCTTGATGCGAGATCGGTGTGGTATCGATCCTCGTTGGTGGGCCCATTGGGCTATTTCTCGTTCCAGACAGTGGTATATCAAAGGCCGTGGTATGTGCTACAATGTTTGTGGGATGGTGCATATAAAAGAACACTTGCTGCTAATGGAAAAATGTTTCCTCTCTAAGACTATATGTCAAAATTACCAAAATATGTAACATCCAATAGCCGATGATTAATAAATCAATGCTCTCTAGTGGTGTTATTAAACAAAACAAACTTTAACGTCCCACCATCGCACTTCAATTACAACATTTTGAGTGATACAATAACGAGATTTGTATCCCAAATTAATATAATTTTTATTTATTTCCATATTTACTCAAGTAAAGTCCTGTAAATTCGTGTTATTATGTTTTTAACCCCCAGCTCGGTCTACGACAGAAAACATTGGATAGTGTGCTTTAACCTTTATTGAATAATGCAGTGGATACACTAAACGACTGGAAAACATCAAGGTAGATCTACTTGTTTGTGTATCAGATGAGGATTGCTCTAGTTTTAGTCGTCGTGCTCGCCGTGGCTTTAAGCAGCAGCGACGCCTGGCGAGTACGCCGTACGTGGCGAAGAGTTGCACGCTTCGTCCGGAAAGTAGTGAAGGTCATCACACGCCCTATCAAAAAGATCATTCTACAGCCCATCAAGGCCAGAGTTGAAAACATACTGACCAAAATAGGAATAATACGTAAACCGCCACAAGGTATGTGCAAGATTTAATTAGTGCAATACGTGTACATAATCTGAACGACAAAACCGTAATATATGGGCATGGTCGAATCTCTCTGCACAATACAAAGTCGCATGTGAATTTGGCAAAATAGTGGTTGATTCTAAGAAACTCTATCTAGTGTTACAGGGTTACGATTAACATAACATATATCGAGTCTTGAGGCGGTGGTTATTATATATATATATAGTCATTATTCAATAAAGGTTATATATATATATACATGTAACACTAAACAGCGATTACGCTTACATAATAATTATGTCAGTGCTGTAGACGTCAAATACAGTCTGAAAGTTGCTATCCTCCAAAATTACTTGTTAACTTTTTACTTTGAAATGTAAATATTATACCTTTAACATTTTACAGCCAAATGATTTAATTTAGTAGTAGAAAAACTATGCTTTTACTGGAAAATTAGAGGAAAGCGGACGGAAACTGGCGCGCTCAGTTAAGGCAAACACTGCAACGTTATTCCAGGAGGCTGTTGTCGACAAGTTTGATGTCTTTACGCAACTCATCTAGCTACAGACGGTAAACTTGCCAGATTTTCTGGATTCGCCAATTTCATGAACAGACATGCATGTGGTTGCAGGTTTAACAATAAAATTTTTGTAGTTCTCAAAATATTTTACCTTTTTGTTCTGATTCCTTCAGAAGGAACATTATAATTTTACACGTTTCTTCCATTCCAGGTATCATGTGGTTAACCTAATGCTAGATTCAGACTACCAACTGTCACGATAGAGTTGGCCAATTCGCCGATCTCTTGACTTCTATGACTGTCCCGTTGCTAGTTTGAGCGCTCTTACAACTTGATTCTCGTCATATACAACTCCTACGACGTATTAGTTGTTAATCTGAGCGCACCCACCGTTAGTCGTTGGCCAACTTTGTCATGACAATTGAAAGTCTGACACTAGCATTACATATCCATATAAACTTTACTTCATGCTAGCCTCAGACTGTCAACTGGCACGATGAAGTTGGCTAACTAGCGGATTGCGTTGTAATTTTCCCCAACTCCAGATTAACAACTAATCGGTCGTAGAAGTCGTATACGACGAAAATCGAGTTATTAGAGCGCTCGGGCTTGCAACTGGACAGTCGTGGACGTTGTGAGAGCAGAACGCTGGCCAACTCTGTCGTGGCAGTTGGTAGTCTAGAATTACGTATATACATCATCATTAATCATATTTTACAGAACCCCAGGTGATCGAACAGGTGATCGAACAGGTTGAGGTGGTAACTCCAGTGGTAACCCCACCGCCGCAAAAACAGATCGAGCTTACCGATGAACAAATTGAAGAGGTTCGACAGTATGCATTAAAGCTGATGAATATGACAGGTGGCTAGTTGCTTGGCTACGGTTGTTTCCTCAGAACTACAATTGTAATACCAAACATGGATTGTAATAATAAAAACTGCAGTGAATTATCATAGTGACTTAATTTGTGATATAAGCTGCCGTGTAATAGTTAATTACCATACTAACTTGTAAAAACTACAGTGAATTATTATACTGATTTGGACTGTAATGAAAACTGTAGTGAATTATTATGCTGACTTCATTTGTAATATAAGCAGCTGTGTAGTAGTGCATTACCATACTAACTTGTTGAAACAACAGTTGAGTATTATACTGATTTGGACTGTATAATAAAAGTTATAATACTGAATTCACTTATAATATGGTGGCGGGACGTAGCCCAGTGGTAAAGCGCTCGCTTGAAGCGCGGCCGGTTGAGGATCGATCTCCGTCGGTGGGCCTATTGGGCTATTTCTCGTTCGACCAGTGCTCGACAACTGGTGTAACAAAGGCTGTGATATGTATTATCCTGTCTGTGGGATGGTGCATATAAAAGATCCCTTGCTGATCAGATTCCCAGCCTGGAGCTTGTCGCGGTAAGACGTGTTTGTGCACACTGGACGTGCTTTCGCGGCTCGACTTGGGGATCCTTCACTTTTGTTGTTTTTATCAGCGAAGTGAAGTTTTCTACTGGGATGTATGCGGCCATTGGAACTGATTGAACGCTGGAACGCTTCTCGTTTCGACAGTCTGCACCACCAGGCAGGATTATTTTTTTAGCGAGATTCCTTGCCTCTACGTAATTTCTCCGTCTGACTATGTTGACTTTCTTTTTTCGTGACTCGTATGACGGCCATTCTGCAGAACGCCACGGTTGTTCGCGTTTAGTCTCTACATGTCCGAGCCTGTCCTAGCAGCAATGGAAGATTGACCGCCCCACTGTAAGAAGAAATAGGAAGCGGGGTCGGCCCCTACTACTCTTTTCTAGACTTTACTTTGTTTTATTGTGATACCATCTCGTATCCTCCGGAGACGGGCCCGACCGCACCACTATACCAACCTATGACGACTGGACTATACCCTAGTCTGATTCTCTCTCTCGTTCAGACGGATCCGGCTTCTCAAGATCTGTATTTCAGCACAGCACTACACCTTCAACGTCTATTGACTGTCAATCTAGGGGTTTTCTTGACGGGATGCAACCCATCTTGTCCCTACAAGCTGTGCACCCTAACGGCCTTAACGAGGCCACTCACGTGGACATATAGATCGGACTTTAAACTTTTAGACCTTCGTTCAAATGTTTATGTCGAAATTACTTTCTTTTTTTAATATTATTAAATAGTCCGATCCTCACTTCTTTCTCTTATTTATTTTTGGACTGTCCTTCTGAAATGCTCCAAATTATATAAATATTCGACCGAGCAGTCATTTATTTTTATTTTTGGCTTGTAACTTTTTTCTCTTTTTTTTTTAAATTCTATTAACTTTTTTACTAATTGCTATTTTCAAAATTCTACCCATTTTCAACTTTACACCCCCCCACAACCCCCCCCCCCCCCCCCCCCCCCCCCCCCCCCCCCCACCCCCCCCCCCCCCCCCCCATCTTATCTAATTTCATTTTGACCACCCGATCTAATCTAGCGACCAAATTTAATGAGTAGAATTTTCTTCATTAATTATATTAGAGATGCGCATCAAAATTTTAAAGGCACACTATTTAATTTTTGGATGTAAATTTCAAAATTGTCCGCTTAATTTTTTTCTGTCCCGGGACAAGCCCCTGGCTATCCAGAGACAGGCCCCGGGACGGACATGCTCGAAACTCTAGTGGTATATGAGCATGTAAAACATTATTCGCACTCGCACTCGCACTTGCTGATCATCAAAAAGAGTAACCCATGAAGTGGCGACAGCAGGTTTCCTCTCTATATATCTGTGTGGTTCTTAACCATATGTCTGATGCCATATAACCGTAAATGTGTTGAGTGCGTCGTTAAATAAAACATTTCTTTCTTCCTTCATTTGTAATATAAGGTGGAGCGGGACGTAGCCCAATGGTAAAGCGCTCGTGTGCCGCGTGGCTGGTCTGGGATCGATCCCTGTCGGTGGGCCCATTGGGCTATTTCTCGTTTTAACCAGTGTATCACAACTGGTATATCAAAGGCCATGGTATGTGCCATCCTGTCTGTGGGATGGTATATATAGAAGATCCCTTGCTACTTATGGAAAAATGTAGCAACATGTTAAAATTACAAAATGTTTGACATCCAATAGCCGATGATTAATAAATCAATGTGCTCTAGTGGTGTCATTAAACAAAACAAACTTTAACTGTGTAATATAAGCTGCCGTGTAATAGTGAATTACCATACTGACATGGACTGCAACAGAAAGCATCGTGAATTATTATACTGAGTTGGTCTATAATAAAAACTCAGGCGCGTGTACAGGAAATTGTGCGCGAGGTGGGGGGGGGGGGGGGGGTACTGTGGCAAGTGAGGTTTTTAGGGAAGTCGAGTTATGCTACCTCGGAAAATATACTGGAAGAAAAGGAGAAAATTCACTTGGAGCCCATGACAGGCGTGCGCTACAGCCAGCTTGTTCTGAATGTGCATGCAAAACCCTCTGACCTAACCTGACTTGAGGAAGAGAGATCTAAAAATCGCCAAATTTTGTGTGAGGTAGTTGTTGAGTAATCTCTTTTCTAGGTGGGATGGTGCATATAAAAGATCCCTAGCTCCTAATCGTAAAGAGTAGCCCATGAAGTGGCGACAGCGGGTTTCCTCTCAGTACCTGTGTGGTCCTTAACCATATGTCCGACACCATATAACCGTAAATAAAATGTGTTGAGTGCGTCGTTAAATAAAACATTTCCTTCCTTCCTCTTTTATAGACATTCTAACAGACACATTATATCGCCATACATGTGACAAATTATGTGCTCACAATTGACAGGTGCCGTAAAAGTTGAATGTGTTTTTGTTTAACGACACCACTAGAGCACATTATTTATCATCGGCTATTGAATGTCAAACATTTGGTAATTCTGACATATCGCCTTAGAGAGAGGGATCTTTTATATGCACCATCCCATAGACAGGACATCACATACCATGACCGTTGATATACCAGTCATGGTGCACAGGCTAGAACGACAAATAGCCTAATGGCCCCACCGACGGGGATCGATCCCAGACCGACTGCGCATCTGGCGAGGGCTTTACCACTAGGCTACATCCAGCGCCTGACGGGTGCCCTAATAGAATTAAGCAGCAGCAACCGATTTCACAGTTTTTCAAGCTGTGATTAGATATACCAAAGCTGTAACAAAACGAAATCTAATCATCTATAAAAAGGCAATATAATATGAGGGAGTAATAAAATGAGGGGGGGGGGGGGGGGGCAGCTTTTTATACAAACAGTATAAAAACCTGTGGTTCTTTCTTTCATTTTTCTCAAAAGCTCTAAAATGAGGCTGACGATATATATATAAAATTATATATATAATTGTTTTCATGCAGTATGGTTTGACTTCTTTAGCTTAGTTTTAAAATTTCCGTGAAACAGGCGAAAATTTAATTAAAGAGGGATATATGACTTTTAAAGGAGCCTTCTGACTTTTTCTTTATATAAAATATATTATCTCAAGCCCCCTTGCTACTTTAGAGGAAAGGTGCCAGCAACACAGAAGGATTTTCTATTCGTATATATACTCTTCAAAAGAAGAAACGCAAAACCACATTGTCGTAACATTTGGAGAATTGATTTAATTATTGAATGGTGAGTCCGATAATTACCAAATGTTGCAGGATTGTTCACAATTCACTCTAGTCCATTGTGAGTAAGTGATAGGACACACCACCAAGGTCAAGGTCATCTGGGGTCAATACCGGGTGTGGCCTCCGCGTGTGTTGACAACTGCCTGGCACCGCCTGCCCATTGAAGCAACCAGAGTACGGATGACGTCCCGGGGGATGGTGGCCCACTCGGCCTGCAAGGCTGCTGCCAGCTCGGGCAGGGTCTGGGGCTGTGGTTGTCGCTGTCGGAGGCGTCGGTCCAACTCGTCCCATAGATGCTCAATTGGGTTCAAATCCGGTGATATCGATGGCCAAGGAAGGACATTAATGTTGTTGTTCTGTAGGAAAGTCGTTGTGAGACGTGCTGTGTGAGGCCTGGCGTTGTCATGTTGGAACACTGCGTTGGCGTTGGCCATAACTGGAACGATGTGTGGCCGGAGGATCTGGTCAATGTAGCCCTGTGCATTCAGGTTGCCCTGCACGTTGACCAGGTCAGTTCTGCCAGTGTGTGAGATGGCTGCCCACACCATGACACTACCCCCGCCGAATCTGTCCACTTCCTGCACGCAGTTTGCCGCATAACGTTCACCACGACGCCTATACACGCGACATCTTCCATCATGACGTCGGAGCAGAAATCGGGACTCGTCACTGAACCACATCTGTCTCCATCGCAGTTGAGGCCATTGTCGATGAAACTGGCACCACTGCAGTCGGAGTCGACGGTGTTGTGATGTTAAGATGACACCTCGAACTGGACGTCTGGCACGAATTCCTACCTCACGTAGGCGGTTCCGTACGGTCTGGTCGGATATCCTGCGCAAACTTGGTATTGCTGCGGCTGTGGAGGTGGCAGTAGTCAATCATTCCCGAAGGTGGCGTACCCGGATGTAGCGGTCCTGCCCGGGGGTAATGACCCGTGGTCGACCGGATCTAGGGAGGTCACGTGTTGATCCATGTTGCTGGTAACGGTCCCACAGTCTGGAGATGGTGCTTGGGGACACATGGAATGCCCTGGCAACGGCCGTTCTGGATTCGCCTGCGTCTAGTCGGCCGATGGCATTGTTTCTCTGCGGTTCACTGCGACGTGGCATGTCCTGGATTGTCAACTGTCGGCCAGATACAGAGGCCAGGCAAGCGAACACCCTGCACTTTTATACTGTCGGTGTTCATGTTGCACGTGCAGACAACGCACGTGCAGTGGTGACATGGTTTGCACGTGGCTGCGTTTTTGCGAATATTCACATTTTGGAACTTTATTGTACAGTAGCTGCGTTTTATCGAATGTAACTGTGGGGATGTGTTTGGGACATGCAATGACCTTATATTCACAAAGCATGAACCGGTAGGAAACATAAAATCGGAGTTATAACCCATTTGTACCCTTTTGCGTTTCTTTTTTTGAAGAGTATATATATATATATATATAAATATATATATATATATACGCGAGCCATTCAAAAGAAACAAAAAGAAATCCGCCAAATAACAATAAAAACAGCATTTTAAAGGTTGAATAACTGAAAAAGTATGTGAAGCAGAGCATTGACTTTGTGCACAAAAATATTTTATTATATCGTGTATTGATGGTGACATTTGTGTTTTGATATTTGGCTTACGATGCAACACATGGTGTTATACCATTGATAATCTACTCAACATCTACCATGTTTCACAAAGGATGGTTGATTGTTGCACCTTTTCTTTTTTACGCAGACCTTTATTTTTGTCAAGGATAGAAAAAAAACCCACTTCTTTATTTCTTCGAATGTTATTTTTGCCCACAACGTTTTGAAATTTCCTTTTTATGATCCTCGACCACAACCCTGTGGACTATTCAGTTTGGAACTGCCTCTCCGAGAAAGTCGACAGAGGTCATAACGGACAATTTCACCTGTAGAATGTGCTATAGAAGAAATCTCGACATGTTAGGGGCAAAAATAAGACTCTAAGAAATAAAGAAATGTATTTTATCCTATAACACAGAGGCGGGACGTAGCCTGGTGGTGTAGCGCTCGCTCGATGCGCGGTCGGTGTGGGGTCGATCCCCGTCGGTGGGTCCATTGGGCTATTTCTCGTTCCAGCCAATGCACTACGACTGGTATATCAAAGGCTGTGGTATGTGCTACCCAGTCTGTGGGATGGTGCATATAAAAGATCCCTTGCTGCTTATCGAAAAGAGTAGCCCATGAAGTGGCAACAGCGGGTTTCCTTTCTCAATATCTGTATGGTCCTTAACCGTATGTTTGACGCCATATAACCGTAAATAAAATGTGCTGAGTGCGTCGTTAAATAAAAACATTTCCTTCTTCCTTTATCCTGTAACA
Source organism: Gigantopelta aegis (assembly GCF_016097555.1). NCBI lineage: Eukaryota > Metazoa > Mollusca > Gastropoda > Neomphalida > Peltospiridae > Gigantopelta > Gigantopelta aegis. The sequence continues at coordinate 42,866,710 of NC_054704.1, forward strand.
AAAGAAAAAAAAGTGCTATAAGATTGACACTGGCGGGTCAATCAGCAATTGGTTGTAGTAAGTACGTCATACGTACAGTAGATGCTGGGTAGTTTTTACTGATGCATTTTTTTTACATCATGTTTTGTATCACGCATCATTTTAAAAGTAAGGCACAAATAAAATTAAAACTGTGCCATCAACACACAGCACAATAAATTGATTTTGTGCAAAATTACACTTTTCTTCATTGCATACGTTTCGCTATTCAACTTCAAAAGGTGGGACGATTTTTTTTTTTTTTTTTTTTTTTTTTTTTTGTTTCTTTGGGTTTTGTTTTATTTTTTTTTTTGTTTGGGGGGTTTTGGGGGGGGGGGGGTGGGGGGAGATGGTAAATTTGTTTTGTTTTTGTTTTTATTTTGTTTTTGGGGGCTTTTATTTTTCAAATCACCTGATATAATACTAGAAAAAAACCCCACCTTAAAACATGTAGTTGACCAAACTTATTTCATATCATAGGCGAATGATCTAGTGGCTAACGCCCGCCCCTAAACGCATGTGCGGGGGGGGGGGGGGTATTCAGCGGTTGAATCCCCTGCTCCATCTAAATGTTCTTCTTTAAAAACGTAAAATTTAAAAATTTAAGAAAAAAAAATTCCGGGGAAGGATAACTCGAACTTCGCACGCCACAGTCTAGACACCGTCCCCCCCCCCCCCCCCCCCCCCATAATATCCTGCAAACGCGCGTGGGTTGGTCAGTTCTATTTATAATCCATATTTAGATAAATTAAAATCCTGCAAATCAATTATAATATTCCTTTAAATAGTCCAACTCAATGTAATAATAATAATACAATCACTGAGAAAATATTTGTGTTTGCTATTTTTTATTATAATAAACTATTTGTACTGACAAACCGGCCTCGGTGGCGTCGTGGTTAGGCCATCGGTCTACAGGCTGGTAGGTACTGGGTTCGGATCCCAGTCGAGGTATGGGATTTTTAATCCAGATACCGATTCCAAATCCTGAGTGAGTGCTCCGCAAGGCTCAATGGGTAGGTGTAAACCACTTGCACCGACTAGTGATCCATAACTGGTTCAACAAAGGCCATGGTTTGTGCTATCCTGCCTGTGGGAAGCGCAAATAAAAGATTCCTTGCTGCTAATCGGAAAGAGTAGCCCATGTAGTGGCGACAGCGGGTTTCCTCTCGAAATCTGTGTGATCCTTAACCATATGTCTGACGCCATATAACCGTAAATAAAATGTGTTGAGTGCGTCGTTAAATAAAACATTTCTTTCTTTCCATTATATATCATTGATTAATTAATCATCGGCTATTGGGTATCAGCAAGCGGTCTTTGATATGCACGTCTCCACAGACACGACAGCACATAACACGATATTTGATATACCAGTCGTACCTACAACAGACTGAAAGTACATAACATTAACCCTATGACCAGGTTTGCCATCAACAGAAATCAATGTCCAGTTTATCGTTAAGATCAGTACTGTCAAACATTTTGTTCGAGGACAGTGCAAAGACGGGTCTACCGAGTGGGTTCGACGAGCGCTCTACCTCTACGGCAACGGCGTCATCAATGGACTGGCAATAGGGAGCTAGAATAACCCACTAACATCCAGGGCCAATGCTTATAAAAGTCCAGACTCAATCTTTAATGACATCACCTGCATACAGTTTGTATGGCGTTGCCATGACTTTTAGAGTCTCAGGCTCTATTAGTCTTGGGGGCGGAACGTAGCCCAGTAGTAAAACGCTATCTTGATGCTCTCGGTCTACGATCTGAATTGTCTTTTACACTCAGATCACAAATGGGGGGACGATGAACGTGCGACGTTTAAAATTTGTGGGGGCGGGATGTAGCCCAGTGGCAAAGTGTTCGCTTGGGGTCGATCCCTGTCGGTGGGCCCATTGGGCTATTTCTCGTTCGAGCCAGTGCACCGCTACTGGTATATCAAAGGTCGTGGTATGTGCTATCCTATCTGCGGGATGGTGCATATAAAAGATCCCTTGCTACTAATGGAAAAATGTAGCGGGTTTCATCTCTATGACTGTGTTAATATGACAATATGTCTGACCTCGAATAGCCGATAATTAATAAATCAATGTGCTCTAGTGGTGTCGTTAAACAAAACAAACTTCTTCTTCTTCTATTAGTCTTTAGTCCAGACTCTAAACATTTTATAAGCACGGGGGCTGTTGTTATGATATATTAATATTTGGTGCTATGATTAATACAAATCATTTTAATATTGTATGGTCTACAAACTTGTAAATACACTGATTATTAACTTGACATTCGCCCTTTCCCGCACACGGTAAATATCCCCGCCTTACGCAGATATATAGGCCTACTGAAAGACTTCAGTTTTAACGATACTAAATTACTTTATTTTATGTACGTGTAAATGATTAAGATAATAAAACCTGGGTGAAAACCTCTACATGTACTTAGACACAGTCTTATTCGATGAACAACGAGAGCCAATACTAATTGACTAAACCTAATTAACTCCTCAAGCCGTAGGAACCGGGCGAGGGTCGGAGCTAGGCAGGTTGTTCTTTCTCTCTCTTTTTTTTTTCTCTTTTTTTTTGGGGGGGGGGGGGTGGTGTTCGTGTGTGTGTGTGTGTGTGTGTGTGTGTGTGTGTGTGTGTGTGTGTTCTAACATATAAAGCTGGCCTGCCCGCGCTCCACGCGACAGATTGTGTCTCCATCAGAGCTTTCTACGGGCCTAATCAACGTCTATGCGTGAGGGGTTAGTGCAAAAAGTCTATAGTGAACTGAGTCGCCGTTACTTGATTACTTTGTAAGTTTGTTTTGGGGGAGATGAAGGTGGGGAGAGTTTTTTATTATTGGGTTTTTATTTTTTTTTAATATTTCGAAGATTTGTTTATATATATAAAAAGGATGTGTTTAATTATTTCTAAATGTGGAACTCTTTCTTGTCAAATGAATGTGATTAAATATGGAGAAGTGTGTCACGTTGTTAAATTTCATATTTTCGTGTTGCAACATCAAAGGTATACAGGTGTAAACAGGGAAGAATATTTATCGGCTGAAAAACATTTATATAAACTCGTCTTCACATTGAATTAATACTCGGTCACCGGCCTCGGTGGCGTCGTGGCAGGCCATCGGTCTACAGGCTGGTAGGTACTGGGTTCGGATCCCAGTCGAGGCATGGGATTTTTAATCCAGATACCGACTCCAAACCCTGAGTGAGTGCTCTGCAAGGCTCAATGGGTAGGTGTAAACCACTTGCACCGACCAGTGATCCATAACTGGTTCAACAAAGGCCATGTTTTGTGCTATCCTGCCTGTGAGAAGCGCAAATAAAAGATCCCTTGCTGCTAATCGGAAGAGTAGCCCATATAGTGGCGACAGCGGGTTTCCTCTCAAAATCTGTGTGGTCCTTAACCATATGTCTGACGCCATATAACCGTAAATAAAATGTGTTGAGTACGTCGTTAAATAAATCATTTCTTTCTTCTTCTTTTTAATACTCGGTCAGGTTTGTACTGAAGAAAAAAATCTATGGTGCATATAAAAGATCCCTTGCTACAAATGGAAAAATACTGTCAAAATTACCTTATGTTTGACATCCAATAGCTGATGATTAATAAATCAATATGCTCTGGTGGTGTTGTTAAACAAAACAAACAAACTTGCTGAACCACGTGGCGTGCTACATGTCACGTTTTTCTTCAATTTAAAAAAAAAAAAAAAAAAGAAAGAAAGAAAGAAAGAAAATTAAAGAGAAAAAAGATACAGTTTTATTGGTCACCGTGGACAACTTACAATAGGGTGAGTTTTAATACTCGGGCCACTAAGATGTGATCAAGCAATTCCAATGGTAAGTGAACAGAACACAAATCATTTCTTCAATTAAGCCCTTTTATAAAATTATATAACATTATTCCTCCATCTGCAATTATGTGACCATAAGTGACATTACTGTACCTACCGGTGTAATTCTATTCAGGTCCAGGGAGGGCGACGTATCTCCGTGATAAAGCACACGCCTGATGTGCGGTCTTTCTAGGATCTATCCTCGTTGTTGCGCCCATTGCTATTTTGGTGCGCCTATTTCTCGTTCCAGCTGATACACCACGAATGGTATATCAAATGCCATGGTATGTGCTACCCCGTCTATGGGATGATGCATATACAAGATCCCTTGCTACAATTTAGAATAATACAGCGGGTTTCCTCTCTAAGAATATGTCAGAATTACCAAATGTTTGACATCCAGTAGCCGATTATTAATAAATCAATGTGCTCTAGTGGTGCCATAGAAGAAATAAACTAACTTTTATTTTAAATTTAGGTAATATTAACGTATAGTCTTACAGAGAAAACCCGCTACAGTTTTGCCATTAGTAGCAAAGGATCTTTTATATGCACTATCCCACAGACAGGGTAGCACATGCCACAGTTATATCACTGTATATAGATAGGCCCATAGGAACCAGAATGAGGCGGGGTAGCATAGGTGAACCCCCACCTCCGCTTCAGATATCGTTCCTATCAGCAGGTACCCCCTCCCCCCCCCCCCCAACTAGTCTGCGACCCCCACATCAGTATTCACATATTGTTGGTATTGTCTTGTATCCCCCACCCCCTCAACTAGAGGCTATGATCCCTCATTTCAGATGTTGTTATCGGCATGTAACGTCCCCCACTATAGACTGTGACCCACACCCACACCCACACCCACACACACACACACACTTGAGATATCGTTCATATCAAATAAGACTGACCCCACTTCAGATGTCGTTCCTATCCTGTATACGACCCCCAGTTCCATCACTGTAGATGTTCGATGGGACATAGTATCAAATCCCCCGGCAGACCTATTGGTGCAGGATACCCCCCTCTGAATCCGACCTGCGTATAAAGTCAGTGTTATACATGTATGAATACTGTTGTTTTCATGTTTACAACAATTCACAAATAGTGCACAAAATAACAAGACCTTTTTAACAATACATATTTATTTGATTACAAGGCATAATAAGTGCTTGATTAATTAGTTACATAGTGCAACAACGTGTACAAACGTAGTCCAAAATGCCCCTCTCCCCTCCAACTGCACAAGCGCCAGTGATAAAATAAGTATATACACAAATGAATTTTAAACATATAGACCACACGGAGCGGAACTTGCCAAGGTAAGATCATTGGTGTACTTGGATTTTAGCAGGTACTTCCCCCGAAAAATACATCGGAAACACAAATTGCACACGCGCCAGTGATAAAATATCAATAAGTACATACAAAAATTAATTTTAAACATATTTAGGCCTACACGAAGCGGAACTTGCCGAAGAAAGATCATTGTATTTAATGTAAACATTCCATATTTGGTACCGCATGAACACAATGACAATGTAAGTTTAAACAATCATTACCAAAAAAAGTAATAAAATAAATAAAATATGTCCAAATGATTATAAAACCTGGGCGAAAACCTCTAAATGTCATCGGATACAATCTCAATCGATGAACAACCAGACAAAATGCTAATTTACTAAACCTAATGATTAATCAACTCATCAGGCTCGTGGGAGTCGGTGATGGTGGTGGTTTGTTTTTCTTTTGTTTGTAAATAAAGATATATATATATCTCCAAATGAGAATGTGTATCCCCCAATAGACCCAAAGTCCTTGCGTTTCCCCCACTCATTGAAACATCGTTCATACGGGCTTGCTCAACATAAACAGCACTTTATTCTACTATGTGTTAGTGGTTAGTGCAAAATGTTTATAGTAAGCAGTCGCCATCGATTGATAAGGGCCTACCTGCATCTTACAAACTCGGTTGTGGGTTGGCGTTTATTTATTTATTTTATTTTATTGTTTGTTTGGGGGGTTTTGTTGGGGGGGGTTTGTTGGGGGGGGTTCTTGTGGGGGTTTTTGGGGGTGGGGTGAGCGAGGTGAGGATTTAAAAAAAAAAATGGAATTTTGAATGTTGAAATTTTTTTCACAACTAATTTCATACAAAATTCATGAATGTGTTTAATTAGAAACAAAGAAAAATGAATGAATTTGTTTGAAATGAGGATGTGATATTAAAAAGAAAAAAAATATTCAGAAATGTGGGTGCGAGTCGTCAGGTCAAATATTTCCTTTGTACAAATGGATGTGATTCATTATTTTGAAATAATCAAAGCTTTCTTCTAATGGATGCGATTCAATATTTATGAGATTTCTCAATTTTTCCTGAATGTGGAAATAGTTCTTGTCAAATGGATGCATTTAACTTTTTCTGGATGTGGAAATATTTCTTGTCAAATGGATGTGGTTAAATATGGAGAAATATGTGAAATGTTTCACATTGTTGGATTTCATATTTTCTGTTGTGTTTCAACATCAAAGAAGATTCAGGTGTGAACATGTAAGAACATTTGTCAGCAGATAAACATTTCTATAAGTTGTCTTCACACTAAATTAATACCCAGTCTGGTTTGTGCTGAAGAATTTTAGTTTTCTAAAAACAAAACAAAAATTAAAATTTAAAATAATTAATAATAATTTTTCTTTCTTGATTTTACACATTTTCTTCCTGATTTTACGTTAATAAAAGATGTTTACTCGTTTAATTAAATTAATTAGTAAATGGTACGACTGTTCGTTTGTCAGCAACATAAAACTTGTAATTGTGTTTTGTGTATAATATTACCAGACATTGTTTTTAATTAGATTTTGAGTCAGTTTGAAGAGTTTCACGGGTTAGCTTTGCTCCATGTAAATATTTTAACGTGTCCATCTTTCTCAGTGACATAAAGATTATCCTGATCACAACAGACAAACCGAGGTCCAGACAATCCATCCTGGTCCGTGATGACGTCACGGATGACCTCTCCATCACGTGACAACTGGACAATACAATTTCTCTGAACAGCACAAACATAAACAAACTCTTCCATGTCACACGAGACACCACGTAGATCACGTAGCCTTGCTGAATAACGTGACTGCCATGTGACATGTCCTGATGACGTCACACATTTCAAACTGTTGTCCTCTGATACAACCACCAGAGAGTCGCCTTTCACTGTCAGACACGAGGGGCGGGGGATCAAGTCGCGGGGGAGAGACTGAATGACACGACCCCTCTCATCCAGAATGTCTACACACCCACTTAACCCCCACTCACTGACTGCCAGATGGTTGCTAGGCAACACTGATATGTATTCGTACTGTTTCCCAGTGTTCAGTGTGTTTGTTAGGCGGATATCATCTTGTATATCCAGATATAATATTTGACGTTTATATGCCAGGGCGACAACAACCTGCTGGTCACGTGACCTAGCAAGGCCGCCTGGTTGACTGGGAAGTTTGTATTTAAACAAAAGTTCAGAGTTTTTAGCAGAGAAACATTTTACACAGGAGTTGCTCAAATCGCTTACAACAATTTTCTTAGATCTTTCACCTTCCAGCACCACGATGGATGATAGACAAGGATCACGTTTACCTGATATCTTTGTGTGAAATGTGTGTGTCAGTGTCAGTCTGTCTGTCTGCCTGTCTGTTCGGGTGTCTGTCAGTGTCAGTCTGTCTGCCTGCCTGTCTGTCCGTGTGTCTGCCAGTGTCAGTCTGTCTGTTCTGGTGTCTGTCCTGGTGTCTGTCAGTGTCAGTTTGTTTGTCTGCCTGTCTGTCCGGGTGTCTGTCAGTGTCAGTCTGTCTGTCCGTGTGTCTGCCAGTGTCAGTCTGTCTGTCTGCCTGATTAGTTTTGTTCTCTGTGTTTCAATCAGAGATTTTATGTCGGGTTGTAATATTTCTCCAATGTCAACAGAAAAAGTTTCAGTGTTTTTCTTTTTCAAGTCGGTCAAAGTAACTTTCAACTCGGGAATTTCAGTTTTAGGATTTGTTTGAGAAATTTCTAACGCTAATTTTTGTAATTTAGAAATATTTGTTTTGATGTCAGAATCTGACCCTGATTTTATGAGGTTTTCGCCCAGTTTTAAGTTTTCTTGTGCTTTATTTAATAAATGTTTATCTTTAGTGAATATTGTGTCAATGTCATTGTTAGTAGTTACAATAGAACTTTCTAAAAGTTTCTTCAGCCTTTCTTGCTCCGCTTTGACGACTTTAACTATTTCTTCCCCTCTCTGGTCGATCTCTGTGAATGCCTCTGCCGCGCTGACTTTCACACCATTTTGTAATCTTTCCATTTCAGTCTTGATGTCGTTCTCCAGAATTCTGCAGACTGACTTCAGTGTTTTACATACAGATTCCAGGGCCTGTGTGTGGGGGTGTGCAGAGGAGGCATCACCTAGGAAACAAAATACAAATTATAAATAATTACATGTACATTTTTATTTAATTTGTCAGCTACCATAAACTGGTTTGCTGTCATTGATAGTTTACCCATATAACATTTCATCTCAATTCATGATGTGAAAAAAGCCAAACAAAATACACACACACACCCCAAATGTTTTTACAAAAAAACAACATGATTAATCTCATTCTAGGTAAACTAATAGGACTTTTACTGTTTGTGAGAAATGTACATGAAAACTTAACATTAAAATTAAACATGAATCGTCTTAATTAATTTTATGAAATAATTTTGTAATGAATTATCCATTGACAATTTAATATTCCATTTATGACATATTTTGTCTTCAAATGATCATTTGACCAAAACTTGAAAAGATGTATGTGTCTATGTTGTGTTGACACTTATCTGTGCATCTATCACTGTGTTTGTCACTGTGTGTGTGTGTGAGTGTGTCAATGTTTGTCTGCTACTGTGTGTCTGTCACTGTGTGTGTGTGTGTGTGTGTCACTGTGTATTTATCACTTTGTGTGACGGTGTGCGTGTCTGTCACTGTGTATCACTTTGTGTGTCTGTCACTGTATGTTACAGTGTACTTAAAAACATGGTGTAACTGTGTATAGTCAGTGTGTGTATGTCACGTGGAGTCTCTCAATCTGTGTGTCACTGTGTACTTATCACTTGGTGTGCACTGTCGAAACGAGAACACTTTCAGTGTTCAAGTGTTCCAATGGTGTGTGTCCCACTATTTATCACTTTGTGTGAATGTGTCTATCACTCTGTGTGACTGTGTTTATCGATATTGTGACACTGTGTGTGTGTCACAAGTGTGACTGTCACGTGTGTGTGTGTGTGTGTCACTGTGTATGTATCACTGTAACACTGTTTATCTGTAGTACTGTGCGAGTGTGTCCTGTGTGTGCTCTCACTGTGTCTTTATATGTGTGCCTGTTCTGTGTGTGTGGTCAGTGTGTGTCACTGTCTTTATGACTGTGACTGTCTCCGGTAGCACTCTGTGTGACTGACTGTGTGTGCCTTACATGTGATTGTGTGGCCTGTCTGTGTGTGTTTGCAGAGGTGTGACAGTAACACTGAATGTGTTTATAAATAATTATCATGTGTTTCTACTGTGTGACTGTGTAAACCGGTTTTGTGTCACTGTGTAGTGTGTGTGTGTAACTGTTTATTTCTTCATGTGTCAAAAGGCAAAAAACCACACACACACACACACAAAAACTGTATTTATCACTTTGTGTGACTGTGTATTTAACACTAAACCCACAACAATGTGTGTGTGTGTCACCCTCCCATTATCACCCTATTGTAGTTACTGTAATAAGATTGTTTACTGTGTTTTGAAATGTCACGTGTGTATTTATCACTTAAAATTAAAAATGAATCTATCACTTTGTGTCACAATGTGAAAGAAATTTCTAGTATTTATTACATTGTTAATATTCTAGTTATGACAAATATTTTGTGTGTAAATTGTCATTTGGCAAAAATGTGTGTGTCTATGTGTATTTATCACTTGTGTGTGACTGTGTCACTGTGTGTGTCACTGTATGTGTTTGTCACTGTGTTTCACACTGTGTTACTGTGTATGACTGTGTGTGTCACTGTGTGTGACTCTGTCACTGTGTCACTGTTTGTGTGTGTGTGTGTGTGTGTGTCACTGTGTATTTATCACTTTGTGTGAATGTGTGTGTGTGTGTGACTGTGTGTCTGTCACTGTATTTAACAATGTGTGTGTCACTGTGTGTATACATGTCACTGTGTGTGTGTGTGTGTGTTTATGTGTGTATTTATCACTGTGTGTGTGTTTATCACTGTGTGAGTGTGTTTATCACTGTGTGTGTTTATCACTGTGTATGTGTGTGTGTTTATCTCTGTGTCACTGTGTTTATCACTGTGTGTGTGTGTTTATCACCGTGTGTGTTTGTGTTTATCACTATGTGTGTGTGTATCACTATCATGTGTGTGTTTATCACTGTGTGTGTATGTTTATCACTTTGTAGGTGTTTATCACACTGTGTGAGTGTGTTTATCACTGTATGTGTGTGTGTGTGTGTGTTTATCACTGTGTGTAGGTGTGTTATCACTGTGTGTGTGTGTTTGTCACTGTGTAGGTGTTTATCACTGTGTGTGTGTGTATTTATCACTGTGTATGTGTGTGTGTTATCACTGTGTGTGTGTTTATCACTGTGTAGTGTGTTTATCACTGTGTGTGTGTCACTGTGTGTGTGTCACTGTGTATTTATCACTGTTTGTGTGTTTATCACTGTGTGTGTGTGTGTTTATCACTGTGTAGGTGTCACTGTAGATGTTATCACTGTGTGTTTATCACTGTGTGTGTGTGTATCACTGTGTGTGTGTTTGTGTGTATGTAGGTGTTTATCACTGTGTACTGTGTTTATCACTGTGTGTGTTTGTGTTTATCACTGTGTATGTATTATGATGTGTGACTGTGTTTATCACTGTGTTTGTGTCACTGTATTTACGTGTTTATCACTGTGTGTGTGTGTGTGTGTTTATCACTGTGTATGTGTTTATCACTGTGTGTGTGTGTTTATCACTGTGTAGGTGTGTGTATCACTGTGTGTTTGTGTTATCACTGTGTGTGTGTTTATCACTGTGTGTGTGTTTATGACTGTGTGTGTGTGTTTATCACTGTGTAGGTGTTTATCACTGTGTGTGTGTGTATTTACTACTGTGTGTTTATCACTGTGTGTGTGTTTATCACTGTGTGTTTATCACTGTGTGCTGTGTGTGTGTGTCTCTGTGTGTGTTTCCTGTTTTATGACTGTGTGACCCCCCCAAAAAAAATTTAGGGTGTGTAGGTAGGTGTGTTTTTGTTTTTTTGTGTGTGTGTGTGTGTGTGTAATAATGTAATAATAATTTAACACTGACTGTTATTATGTATTTATCATGTTTATTCACTGTGTGACTTATCAGTGTATTATCATTTTTGTGACTGTGTTATGTTGTGTGTGTGTAATAGTAGTAGTAGTATTTGTATCACTGTGTGTATGTCCTTGTCACTGTGGTGTCACTGTATTTATCACGTTGTGTGACTGTGTATTTAAACACTTTGTGACAATGTGTGTGATGTGTCACTAATGTGACTGTTGATATCACTGAGTGTATGTGTTACTCTGTATTTGATCACTGTGTATATTGTGTCACTGTGTACCTATCACTTTATGGCTATGTTCGTATCACTTTGTGTCACTGTCCGTGTGTTACTGAGTATTTATTACTTTGTGTCCGACACTGTGTGTGTGTGTGTGTGTGTGTGTGTCTGTGTATTTATCACTTTGTGTGACTGTGTGACTGTGTGTCGGTCACTGTATGTGTTTGTGTGTGTGTCACTGTGTATTTATCCCTTTGTGTGACTGTGTGTTTAACACTTTGTGTGACTGTGTATTTAACACTTTCTGTGTGTGTGTGTGTGTGTGTGTGTCACTGTGTATTTATCACTTTGTGTGAATGTGTCTATCACTCTGTGTGACTGTGTGTTTATCGATATATGTGACACTGTGTGTGTGTCACTGTATGTGACTGTCACTGTGTGTGTGTGTGTGTCACTGTGTATTTATCACTGTGTGACTGTGTATTTAATACTGTGTGAGTGTCTGCCTGTGTGTGTCTCTCACTGTGTATTTATCAATGTGGCTGTGTGTGTGTGTGTGTCTGTGTGTGTCACTGTATTTATGACTGTGACTGTGTATTTAGCACTTTGTGTGTTTGTGTTTGTGTGTTTGTGTGTGTGTGTGTGTGTGACAGTATTTAACACTGACTGTGTTTATGTATTTATCACTTTGTTTCACTGTGTGACTGTCAGAGTGTATTTATCATTTTGTGTGACTGTGTGTGTGTGTGTGTGTGTGTGTATTAGTGTTTATCACTGTGTGTGTCACTGTGTGTGTGGTGTCACTGTATTTATCACTTTGTGTGACTGTGTATTTAACACTGTGTGACAATGTGTGTGTGTGTCACTCTGTGACTGTTTATCACTGAGTGTATGTGTCACTGTGTATTTGTGTCACTGTGTATTTGTGTCACTGTGTATTTATCACTTTATGTCACTGTGTCTATCACTTTGTGTCACTGTGCGTGTATCACTGAGTATTTATTACTTTGTGTCTGACACTGTGTGTGTGTGTGTGTGTGTGTGTGTGTGTCTGTGTATTTATCACTTTGTGTGAGTGTCTGTCACTGTGTGTTTATCACTGTATGTGTGTGTTTTGTGTGACTGTCCCTTTGTGTGTTTGTCACTGTGTGTGACTGTGTTTATCACTGTGTGTGTGTGTGTGTGTGTGTGTGTGTGTGTCACTGTGTATTTATCACTTTGTGTGAATGTGTCTATCACTCTGTGTGACTGTGTGTTTATCGATATATGTGACACTGTGTGTGTGTCACTGTATGTGACTGTTACTGTGTGTGTGTGTGTGTGTGTGTGTGTCACTGTGTATTTATCACTGTGTGACTGTGTATTTAATACTGTGTGAGTGTCTGCCTGTGTGTGTCTCTCACTGTGTATTTATCAATGTGTGGCTGTGTGTGTGTCTCTGTGTGTGTCCCTGTATTTATGACTGTGTGACTGTGTGTATTTAGCACTTTGTGTTTGTGTGTTTGTGTGTGTGTGTGTGTGTGTGTGTGTGACAGTATTTAACACTGACTGTGTTTATGTATTTATCAGTTTGTTTCACCGTGTGACTGTGAGAGTGTATTTATCATTTTGTGTGACTGTGTGTGTGTGTGTGTGTTTATTTTGTGTCACTGTGTGTCTGTCACTGTGTGTGTGGTGTCACTGTATTTATCACTTTGTGTGACTGTGTATTTAACACTGTGTGACAATGTGTGTGTGTGTCACTGTGACTGTTTATCACTGAGTGTATGTGTCACTGTGTATTTATCACTTTATGTCACTGTGCGTGTGTCACTGAGTATTTATTACTTTGTGTCTGACACTGTGTGTGTGTGTGTGTGTGTGTGACTGTATTTATCACTTTGTGTGACTGTGTCACTGTGTGTCGGTCACTGTATGTGTTTGTGTGTGTGTCACTGTGTATTTATCCATTTGTGTGACTGTGTGTTTAACACTTTGTGTGACTGTGTGTTTGTCACTGTGTTTGCCACTGTGTGTGTGTGTGTGTGTGTGTGTGTGTGTGTGTGTGTCACTGTGTATTTATTACTGTCACTATGTATGTCTGTCACTGCATGTGTATGTCACTGTGTATTTATCACTTTGCATGACTGTGTATTTAACACTGTGTGTGACTGTATCAGTGTGACTGTTTATCACCGAGTGTGTATGTGTCACTGTATTTATCACTTTGTGTGACTGTGTGTGTATTTATCACTTTGTGTGACTGTGTGTCTGTGTATTTATCACTGTGTGACTGTATTTAACACTGTTTATCACTGTGTCACTGTGTGTCACAGTGTGTGAGTGTTTATCACTATGTGAGTGTTTATCACTATGTGCGAGTGTTTATCACTATGAGTTACGGTGTGTGAGTGCTGTGATGTGTGTTTACCACCGTGTCACTGTATGTGTGTGTCGCTTTGTCTGAGTGTTTATCAATGTGTCACTGTGTGCAAGTGTTAATCACTGTCACTGTGTGTGTGTTTATCACTGTATCACTGTGTGTCACTGTGTGTATCACTGTATGTATGTGTGTGTGTGTGTGTGTCACTGTATTTGTCACTTTGTGTCATTGTGTGTGTGTGCGTGTGTCACTGTATTTATCACTTTGTGTGACCGTGTGTATTTAACACTGTGTGACTGTGTGTATAACTGTGTGACTGTTTATCACTGAGTGTATGTGTCACTGTGTATTTATCACTTTGTGTCACTGTGTGTGTGTGTGTGTGTGTGTGTGTGTGTGTGTGTGTTTATCACTTTGTGTAACTGTGTGTGTGTGTCACTGAGTATTTATTACTTTGTGTGCCCAACACTGTGTGTGTGTGTGTGTGTCACTGTGTATGTGTGTGTCACTGTCTATTTATCACTTTGTGTGACTGTGTATATATAACACTGACTGTGTGTGTGTGTGTGTGTATCACTGTGTGACTGTTTATCACCGAGTGTGTATGTGTCACTGTATTTATCACTTTGTATCACTGTGTGTCACTGAATATTTATTACTTTGTGTGTCCGACACTGTGTGTGTCACTGTGTATTTATCACTGTCACTATGTGTGTCTGTCACTGTGTGTGCATCACTGTGATTGTTACTCAATGTGTCATTTTGTGTGTGTATTTATCAATGTGTCCCATTGTTACTCAATGTGTCATTTTGTGTGTGTATTTATCAATGTGTCCCTGTTTGTATGTTTATCACTGTCAGTGTGTTTGTGTGTGTATGTTTATCACTGTGTCACTGTGTGTGTATCACTGTGTGTGTGTGTATATGTGTGTCTGTGTATCACTGTGTGTGTGTGTATCACTATGTGTGTTTAGCACTGTGGGAGTGTTTTTCACTATGTGTATGTCTTTATCACTGTGTGTTTATCACTGTGTGTACATGTGTTTATCATTGTGTGTATGTGTGTTTATCACTGTGTGTATGTGTGTTTCATTGTGTGTGTGTTTATCACTGTGTGTACATCACTGTGTGTACGTGTGTTTATCACTGTGTGTGTGTCAATGAGTGTTTATCACTGTGTGAGTTATTTTCATTGTGTCAATGTGTGAGTGTTTATTACTGTCACAGTGTGCGAGTGTTTATCACTGTGTGTCACAGTTGTTTTGTGTGTCACAGTGTGACCATGTATGTCACTGCAGGGTTCAAAACTTGGAAACAAAAATATGGTGGCCCAAAAAATAATGGATGTTGGCAAATTAAAGTAATCAAACCACGAGCAAGATTAAAATGTGGAATACAAATATTAATAGTGGCTCATATGTGATAGCTCTAAAGAAGATAATATTATTTGGGTGACTAACGCCATTATTTTTTAATATTTAAGTTGCCCAAACAGGACATTGATCGCATTTGGCTACCTGACCACAGGCCGTTTTGAGCCCTGCATTGAGTGTGACTGTTATCACTGTGTGTCACTGTGTGTATCACTGTGTTTGTGTTTATCAGTGTGTGCAAGTGTTTACCACTGTGTGTGCAAGTGTTTACCACTGTGTGTGCG
This sequence comes from Gigantopelta aegis, assembly GCF_016097555.1. NCBI lineage: Eukaryota > Metazoa > Mollusca > Gastropoda > Neomphalida > Peltospiridae > Gigantopelta > Gigantopelta aegis. The sequence goes on from NC_054704.1 coordinate 42,882,155, forward strand.
AGTGTTTACCACTGTGTGTGTGAGTGTTTACCACTGTGTGTGTGTGTGTGTAGTGTTTTCCCTAGCTTGTTTTAGCATGGTGCAGCACCAAGAACAATAGTCTAGCACCATCTTGCCTTAATCAGCACCATGCTACCCTGAGTTTAAACATGCCTTTTTCACTAATTAATTCTAAAATTGCCTTTATAAAACACCAAAAAAGATATTATTAATTAATAAAATATGCATTTTATATCTTTTGCCATTCATTTATTAAACCAAGCACATAAATTACATTAATGTTTATTTCAATTAATTTGTGTATTTTTAATGAAAAACAAGTGCCCCAAAAATGGTAAAAATCCCCAAATGTGTTTGGTCTACCATGCCTTGCCTAATTTCTAGGGAAATCACTAGTGTGTCTGTCTGTGTACCACTGTGTGCATGTCTGAGTCTGTGTGTGCGTGTCTGAATCTGAGTCTCTGTGCGTGTGCGTGTGTGTGTGTGATAATTGTAAAAATTATTGAAAAAATATTTTATTGTCATACAAGTCATAATTTGATCAGCTGGTACACTATTAATCATTTTATTGTTAAGTTCAATATCTTTACAAATATCAATAGTTTGAATATATTATAAACACATTGTATACATCAGGTTACACTTACAGAAAATAACTTAAAGGCTGGTCTAACACCATTAGTGTTAAACAATTTTAAAATTATTAAATATCTAATCTGAATTATATTAATTAATTGCAGCATTAATAATGCTAATGAGATCACCTAAATACGTTAGCTAGACTTGATATTCACTAGCATTTCTGAACCCTCAAAATCAGACACTTTATCTGGGACCCTTCCACCCACCCAGCCTATTTTCATATATACTACTGTACTTTCAACACCAGCTATCAACTCACATCGTTTCAAACTCTTCACTTGATCTATGGCATCCACCAGTGCCACAACACGAGGGAACTGTGTGGCCCACGAGATTTTCGGTTGTGTCTGGTCTGGGATTTGGATGGTACCCATGCAGAGGGGACATTTGGCGGTGTTGCCACCACTGGTACAGGCACAAATGTGGTCCTGCAAACACCGTAGGCAATACGTATGTCCACAGGGCAGGGTCCTGGGGTCCGAATACACCTCAAAACATAGGGGGCAGGATACCCCGTCATCCCCTGTCATCGACGTTTGTTCATCATCTGCAAATCTTGACGCCATGTCTGAGAAAAGAAGAGAAACACTGATAATAATAATATTATTAATAATAATAATAATAATATGTAATTATAATAATAAAATATAATAAAATAATAATTATAATTATAATAACATTCTACACCCCCAGAAAATATGAATGCACGCCCCTTTTGTCTACTGGTGCAGACCCTGTGAAAGCAGTCTATCCGTTTAAGACCTAGCAGGTGAATAAAAATTCACCGCTCAAACCACAATGTTTTTTAAATTACAGGTCATTTTTCAATAGATTATCAGCTTTTTTTGGGGGGGGGGGGGGGGGGGGTTTACAATAAAGGGTACCATTCACTTCCACATTGGTCCAAAAATAAAGTTTAATTGTGGCACTCAAAACTTATATTTTCCTGATGTAAAATGTTTAAGGTTTGTAAGTCCAAAATTTTGTTCAACAAATATTAATGAGAAAAAAGCTATGACTTTTTTTCATCTGCCAACAAAGGGTGGTTATGGACACTTCACTGGTAGTATAACACCATGACAATATAAAAAACCCACATAAACACAAACTAAATCATTGTTTATTTACTTCTTTTAATGTATTCCAACAATTTAATGGTGTTATATAAACTATAAAACTGAAATATTTTATCTTTGCCATAAATGTATTATTTTGGTATGTCATATCCATAAAAAAACAAATTTTACACTTCATTTCTGTTTGTATTAACAATTCATGGTAGATATAACTAAATTTGATTTCAATAAAAGTATGCACATTTTATCAATAGGCATTATAATTCAAAGTTTATGCTTATAACTGTAGTTTGTTTCTTTTTCACCTTAATGTTACAGACACTACAGTCTTATATATAACAAGACATAAATGCACTTCATCCAGCTAATAATGAGGTATTTGTCAGGATATCGGATTCATGAACAGTTGTGAACATACGTGTAAGTTTGTATTTCATCTAAGATTCAAATGAATGTTAAAGAACCATGTATGGTTTTTATGCATTTCTCGACTAACAAGTATGAATATAAAAAATAAAATATTTTAACTGTCAGGTGTACTGAGACCTTTTAACATTACAACCAGTTCCAACTATTTGTAATAGTGTTATTTTAAAGGCACAATACACTCAACTCAAGACTGGGCAAAGAACATGAAATAGTAAAGTCAATAATATTTGGTTATGGACAATAGCAAACAAGAGTTTTAGATATAAAATCATAATGTAGATATATACAGTCAGAAAATTAATAACGTGCATTCTTTAGCTTATAATGTTCATGAAACCATCAGAAAATAAACTAACTGTTAACACCAAATAAATAACATAAATTTGAACAAAATCATTCAACTTTGAATAACGATAAAAGGTCTTTAAAAGAAAACAAATACATTGTAGCATTTCCCATATTTGAAAAATACAGTTTTAAAATGTTTGAGATTATTAATAATGTCCATTTCATCAGCTGGAAATCTAACTGTTCATGTGAAGATGGGACATCATCTGGTAGTGTCTGTAACCTATCAACTGAACATTTATTTTCAAAATATTAACATTTCAGATGTGAGTACCAACATCGCTACATGTATACTGTTTCAGTGTGACTTAAATTGTTTACTATATATATAAGTAAATTTTATGAAATACACTATATTTGAATTTAATATATCATATTCATATGAAATCTGTATCTTATTGGTATCTTACTGGTATTACTGTTGACTTTCAATTTCTTAGTTGTGGACAAATTATATTTTAGCACAAACTTTTTATATTTTTGGTTTAATATACAGAGAATCCTTACTGAATGTAAAGCACCTCAAGTAGGATTCTATCTTCATTGTTATGTCTCAATGTAAACTTAATTGTTTATGCAAGTTAAAAATTAGCTAAACACTAATTCAGAAATATTTACAGCATGAGGAATATCCTGCTAGTCATAACTTTCTTGTTTTCAGGGGTGAATGGTAGATGAAAATGACAATTACAAATTCAGTAATACTATTTATGTTTGTTCTTATTTTAACATGATGTAGCCATACAAAATAAAATACGAGAAAATTTAAGTACACTTTTTTTTGTATTTTTATAAAGTATAGTGTTTTCATTAGACATTTGACAAGGCACTGTTGACTAAACACTTCTCGGGCATTTTCACCATTTTTAGGGCACTTTTTTTCTCTCAGTAAAGACCAAAAAACTAATGAAATAAAAATAAATGTAATTAATGTGCTTGCTTTAATAAATTAATGGCAAAATATATAATAGGGATATTTTATTAATTAATAATACATTTTCGGAGGTTTTATATAGGGTCATTTTAGAAGGTATGTATGCTATCAAAACTGCCCCAGGATGAAACGGCCCTGAACATGCAAGTCAAAATGGCCAAAGGAAATAGTTATCGTACAATAACACTAAATTAATTCTCATTACTAATAATATTAACCGATATAAGCAATATATCACAGGCAGTCCAAAAATATATGTATAAAAACAACAGTATCACTGGTAACACTTCAACAGCTCATTATAAAGGCATTTTGCCTATAACAGGGAATGACTTAAAAATCCCCCCCCCCCCCCCCCCCCCCCCCCCCATTTGAAATAAATACTAGTAATCAAAATTTACCCCAAAACATTAACTGTACCCTGGGTCAGGCTACTGGTCATACCAGCTCAACGAGCTACAAGGCAATACCATTTATCTTGCATGAATGAACCGTTGTCCTTCGAGCCTTTGGCCGTTTTGACTTTTTTAGGGCAGTTTTGACTTTTTATAGGGCTGTTTTGACTTTTTATAAGGCTCTTTTGACAAACTGTCAGGGCCGTTTTGTACTGGTGCTGTTATGACTACGATTCATTTTAGAATTAAATATTAAAGAAGGCTTGTTGAATTGCAGGACAGCATCGTGCTGATTAAGACAAGATGACACTAGACTATTAAGGCATGGTGCTGCACCATGCTAAAACAAGCTAAGAAAAACACTAATGTATCTAAATTTATAATCATGCTTTTTTAAAGTTTATGGACACTACAGTTAGACACTACAAATCCACCTTCAGTGTGTATTATTTTCAAATCCTTGAGCTACATTACATTTTTATTACTTTGCAGAGTTTGTTCGTACATCTGACTTTTGATCAAGTCAAATATTATATTGTTACATACACTAGATATTTTGTGACAAACCTATAAGTTGCCTTAATTTTGTTAAGTTTTGTTGACATAAATACTAATTATTTGTGAGAAAATTCAATGCACAGCAGCACATGATTTAATTTCACGTAATGTTTGAAGACAATGTCCATATATATATATATATATATATATATATATATATATATATATATATATATATATATATATATATATATATACACATACACATATACATATATATATATATATATATACATACACACACACACATACACATATATATATATGTATGTGTATGTGTATGTGTATGTGTATGTGTATGTGTATGTGTATGTATATATGTATATGTATATGTGTATGTATATGTATATGTATATATATATATATATATATATATATATATATATACATACACATACACATATACACATATACACATACACATACACATATATATATATACATACATACACATTATATATATACTATTTTTAAGAGAATTGAATTGTCTGCAAATGGGATGCAGATGATTCGTCCTCTGGACGTTATATATATATAATTTATAATACTATTAATAATAATATATATATATATATATATATATATATATATATATATATATATAGATATAGAGAGAGAGAGAGAGAGAGAGAGAGAGAGAGAGAGAGAGAGAGAGAGAGAGAGAGAGAGAGAGAGAGAGAGAGAGAGAGAGTGGAGAGTATAGAGTATAGATAATAGAGTATAGCTGATCACTCAACAATGACATATCAATAAAGTACTATACTGGACACAGACAATAACAAGTTGATAGTGCCACTGAAATTTAGTTTGCTTCGTATACTAGTAGTTTACCACAAAACGAAAATGATATAACCATTCCAATGGCTAAGAAATAACATTTTAGATTTATTGGTCTAATTGGTCGAATTGTCCGAAGTGGGTGGACGAACTGTGTGACCCATAATAGGCCATATGCATCAACACAAAAAAAAAATGATGTGTTGTGACCACAATGAAAATTGAAATATAACCTTAATTAATAAACACTAAATTCACAAATAATAGTTACTTACTGATATTAGCTGTTCACAACAAAATGTCGAGTTGACGCAAAGATTTTAAAATGAGCGAGTTGTTTTTAGACTGGTGTCGTCTTTGGGAGTAACTCTTTGCGGCATATCGGACACGCTATTGGAAACCGTTACCCATGTAAACCGTAAACAGATCGTGGCATTGGTGGCACTGTGTCATGTGACATGACTATTCTTTTACAAACTGTATCTATGTACTGTTGTGAGTTATGATATCAAGCTGAAATCCTACCCGGGGCTGATGTATAGATACGTTGATTCTTAGGCTAGAACTCGCCAGTATATTCCATGGAACACCACGACTCTACCCGTATGATACAGCAGGTTTCAATTGGTTCTGCATGACTGCATATACCTACAGGGTGTGGTATACCTACAGGGTGTGGTGTACCAACTCATATACTAGTATACACAGGGGCGTATGCTAGGGGGTTCGGGGGGTCCGGACGAACACACACACACACACATACACACACCCTGAAGCAAATGGGCCGCTTTCAGAACTAAAACATACAGGCGTATACATATCGAGTGTCTGCTGGTGCAAAAAACAAAATAGAAAAAGGTCTACTTGGTTCATATTCGGATCCCAGTCGAGGCATGTGATTTTTAATCCAGATACCGATTCCAAACCCTGAGTGAGTGCTCCGCAAGGCTCAATGGGTAGGTGTAAACCGCTTGCACCGACCAGTGATCCATAACTGGTTCAACAAAGGCGCAAATAAAGGATCCCTTGCTGCTAATTGGAAAGAGTAGCCCATGTAGTGGCGACAGCGGGTTTCCTCTCAAAATCTGTGTGGTCCTTAACCATATGTCTGACGCCATATAACCGTAAAATAAAATGTGTTGAGTGCGTGTTAAATAAAACATTTCTTTCTTTCTGTTCAGAAGACTTGAAATGGCTTATTTTAACACCTGAAATTCAAATTTTTCTCGAGGAAACATATCACCCTTTTATAGCACAAAACAAACCACAAGAAAAGCATGATCCTCCAAACAGCTTGGATCACACAAGATACAACGAGCACGTGCATTTTCACGGAACATCCAAACTGCCTGTAGAAATAAACAAATTGCTAGACTGTTGCACAATTGCAATAAACAGACTTAGCCTGTCTTCAAGTTTATTATAAGTACACTTATCCTCCCTTCCCAACTACATGTTATTTATATATTCGGGTGTCCTGCCCACGTATGGGTGGCCTATCCCCCAATATAAAATCATGACCAAGCTAGTGCAAAGCACAGGTACCCCCAAACAGAAACCCCTAATACAAATACTATAATTACATATATAACGTTACTATAACATATTTGACGTTATTGTTTGGGGGATACCTGTGGTGCAAAGGTTCGCCAACATATATATTATCTACATGATAAGTAGCAAGCTGAGCAAGATATTACGTTCTCCACTAAAAAACAATAAATTCATTGCATTCACCTGCATTTTATTTTTTCCCCCGGGGAACTTCAAATTTCGTGGATGGTTACGCAGCACTCTCCTTTTATTCGCGCCTGAAATGTCCACCAAGTTGACCTCTTAATGAATTAGTATCCCCGACATGTTTCCCCATATAGGCTAATCGAAGCAAGTGGTCCAAGCTAGACCCAGTAAATTGCAAAAACTCATACATTTGCTACGTCCGATTCGGACTACGAAGCAAGGTGCAATTTGCCCGCTAAAATTAAATTATAAAACTTCTTCACGACCATGGTAACGTCATGGGGGCGTGGTACAAGGTAGTTACCTCATCCATCACTCGTTCATTACACCCGTCACTCAACGGCCGCAATAACCGTTGTCTAACTAGAAGAATATCTCGTAAAATTATGAGGTAACTATAACTTAAGTTATATTATAAGTTAATGTCGTTTCTATTGTACTCTCGTCTTGTATCAGATACTGAGCTCGCTATCTCTCTCTCTCTCTCTCTCTCTCTCTCTCTCTCTCTCTCTCTCTCTCTCTCTCTCTCTCTCTCTCTCTCTCTCTGTGTGTGTGTGTGTGTCTCTCTCTCTCTCCAAATAGTAACGTGCTTATATACAATTAAGGTTCAGACATCTTTATCAGTTAAAGGATCAGATTGGATGCGACTCGAGTAGACGCTCTCATTGAAACTAAATTAATGTATTTCGATTTTATTTTTACCTGACCGCACGCACGCGCCGTATCCAGTCTGTAGGAGCCTTAAAGGGACACACCCTAGTTACGGCTAGTTGTTAACCATTACGGCGTTGTTTTTCGCTATTAAACCCATTTTTTCACAAATAAAATTGCACTTTTACTTACCGTTTATTATTTAGAATATACATTTCCATTCACCTGAAGTGTTTTTTGGTAATCCTGGTAATCCTGGTTTTTGTAATACCACAAAATGCATTTTTCGTATTTCTTAAAAACGCACGCACATTTGAGAAAAAACCGTTGAGCAGACAAGGTCTAATCTATTTTTAGACGGGATATTTCCATTTCAATGTCACATACGTTGGTATACCACGTGACCGTTATCATTTTGGTTCGGTTTGTTTTCTCGTTCACGGTTCGCGTAATCATCCGATTTGTTGTTGTTCATTTGTGAGATTTTCTTCACAGTTCGTGAACATTTTCAGTAACAATAAAGTTCAGACAAGTAAGTGTCTCAATACAAAACGTTACAAACCCTTAAAACCAATAATTTTGCTAAGTCTTACGATATCTGGAGAGGGGATACAACCAGGACAGAACAGTTGGAACATGTCCAGGAGAGGTGAAAAGAACGCACCCCAAGTCTGTGCGCACTCTGAGAAATTTGTCGTGACGTAGGCATTGTTGTGCTTCGAGCGACATCTACCGGTGACATCAGAATACTAACTTTCAAAATTATTTCAAGCAATTGGGACATGGGGATTCCCATGATATTTATCGATATAAAACCTGCTTTTTCACTCCATTTGATAAAAACGTGATCTAAGTGTGTTACAGGTTTGTAGATTAACCAAATTAAAATTTATTTTCGCTGGATGGAACTAGGTGTGCGGCTTTAAGACGACGGAGTGTTCCTGTCAGTGGTTAACCCCCCACCCCCCACCCCCCCCAAAAAAAAAAAAAATAAAAATAAAATAATAATAAATAATTTTAATAAATAAAATAAAATAATAATAATAATTTAAAAAATAAATAATAATAAATAAATATAAATAATAATTTTTAAAATCATACAAGATTTGTTCGAATTTGTCAATGGTAAAGGGCGGGACGTAGCCCAGTGGTACAGTGCTCACTCGATGCGCGGTCGGTCTGGGATCGATCCCCGTCGGTGGGCCCATTGGGCTATTTCTCGTTCCGGCCAGTGCACCACGACTGCAGGCCGTCAAGTATCCTACTTTTTTCTATTTATTCTTATTTTTTGGATGAGTCCCTATTTAGCCCTCTTTTTGATGAAAATTCCTATTTTTCCCCTCTTTTTTTTTGTGCACTTTTGATCAGTGATATCTGTGGCATAGTAATTGAAATCTGAATATGCAGATGGGATGCATGGTTACAGGCTTCCAGTTATTAATTTTCACAATGCAATATAAAGTCCTCTTATTTATATGTATACGTTTCTGTTTTTTGGTAATATCTGATCTTGTTGAATGCTCAAAACTAGAAGGTTGAAAGAATATGGCAACCTTTTCAGTCTAGGCCTAGTGATTTTGAGCTACATACTAATTATTTCTTTAGTTCATTATCTGCAGGTAATGGTATTTTCGAGTTAGCTTGCATGCAGTTGCTCCAGTGAAGCCTGATAAATGCTCAGTTTAGCTTGCTAGCTGGTGGATAGTTGTGCTACCTTGTGTGATGGTTAACTATGCATTGAGCTACATACTGATCATTTCTTGTTTTAAACATGTATAGGTTCTGGTGGTGGTCTGCATGTGATGCTGCTTCCTAGATAGTATAAAATATATTGATGTAATTGCATTGTGTCTATACATGTATGCTATTATTTAAAGTTTCCAGCAAACACATTGCGGTAATTGGACTGATCTGTGATTGACCATGATCCTTTTTCAAATTAGGCATACTAAATCATTCAATGTTTCATTATGGGTGGACAGGGTGACTATTAGGGGAGTGAGAAGGCCATTAAAAACTTACAGCTTTGATCTCGGATGATACTAATATAAATCGCCAATGCAGTACAATACTTCTCATAACCATTAATACAACTGCTACACAATGTAGCCAGTTGATCATAAAACTGAATTTCCCTCTGGTTATCTATTTTCAGTTTATAACGTGTCATTAACTGTTTTAAAATGTATAAAACCATTGGAGAGGATGGCTGTGATAGGTTAAGGTCTCCTTTAAAGAAGGTTAAATAAAATGAAAAACAATTAGTTATCATTTCAGTTTATCTGCTCATTGTATATTGGTTCCTATATTATATAAAATATTGAAGAATGATCATGGAACAATCATGGAAATGTATTATGAGATATGTATGGGAATCCTGCACACATTGCTTAGCACATATACATATTGGGTCAAATTTATAAAGCCTGCGTTTAAGATAAAGAGGCTTCGTAAATTCGGCCTATAATATTCAGCTTATACAACTGCACTTAGCACTCATGCATTGCTTTTAACTAATACAACTGCTTTGCTTACAATGCTTTGTAATTTGATAGGAGGAAAAATTGAAGCATTCTGTGACAGTAACTTGGTGACAGTACACTTAATTTCCACATGCAAGTTTGGTGGTGGGATAATTACAAAGCTCCAAAATGCCTCATGGGAAGACACGCTTCAATTCTGCATGGTTGATGCGCATAGACGCAAATGACCAGAGACTTGGTGAATGGTGTTGTGCAGGAAAAGATAAATTTCATGGATATTATCGTTTTTGTAATAAAGACATCAAATGTGACAATGCTGGAAGACACAACTTCTCCAACATGCAGAGAAAGACAAGCACAAACAGGCAATCAAACTGATGGTTGATAAATCCCAGCCTAAGCTGTGTATTGCAAGGAGCAGTAAATTCACTGAAGACAACTCCATTGGCAGCACCTCAGACGAAAAGGTTCTCAAAATCATTAGTTACAATGATGCCTTTCTCACAGAACAGATCTATTGGTTAGCAAAGGTGGCCTTGTCAAACTAGTCTGCGGTCAGTTGATCACATTGGAGACACTTTTAGAGCAATGTTCCCGGACAGCAAGATTGCCCAGGAATTCTCATTGAGCAGATCAAGTGCATCATATATGATTGGGGAAGGACCGAAGCCTTACTTCAAAACTCTACTGTGTGCTGACATAAAAGCTTCAGACCTTCCATTTAGTCTGCACGTTGATGAAACGACAACCTCACAAGACAAAAAACAGATGGACCTTACGGTTAGATATTGGTCGCCAATGCACAATGAAGTGCAAATATCTTACATTTTCCACATTTCTCGTCACGTCTAAATTGTACGAAGTCAGGCTGAATCTGTTAGGGTTACCTCTGATATACTGGTGCATGGTGTCTAAGGAAGTAGGACTTGAGTGCTCATTTGCAGGTTGTGCTTTGCTTACCGTAACAAGTATTCTGTTAAATGTGCACACCTGCAGTATCATAATTATTTGACATATTTCTACTAAATCCAGCTATATTATCCAGTTGATCTACCAAGAGAAAACTAATTTATAAAATAGTGTCCATACCCACATTCAATCACACGCACGCACGCACACACACACACACACACACTGCCATTGCTGCTGTTTTGGATGGTGTCACAGGGTCAGTAATGCCTTGTTGTGGGGTTTTTTTTTTCAGTCAACACCCCTGTCATTTCAGAGTTAAAATTTGACCTTGTAACTTGTATTATTCAATAGCATAAAAGGAATATTGCATTGTGTAACTTTTTAAAAGTCTTACTTCAAAGAACCAAATTCAACCACTGCATTGTCTGAATAAAAAATGGTGGATCGGGATGACTATAAGGAGTGTTGGGAGGCCGTCTTAAAGGAATGCTAAAGCAAGGCTTTTGGACTGGTGTGCATATTCAAAGATACATAATGCACATTATTGCTTAATATCAACAAGTATAATCGTACAGTTAATTAATAAAACGGTTAAATGTGACGGCTACTATATATAACGGGCGCAGCCATTTTGTACCATCCCAGTAAATACGCCCTCTGGCGAGCTGGTGGTTACGTAATACCTAACGTGTCACGTCAGGAATTAGTCTTCGAACTGAAGAAACAAAACATACCTGATTTTTGCGGATGCATCGCAATGTTCTGTAATAATAATCATCCCAGTAACACAGTAACGTGTATATGTGGTTTATTTTTCAATACAAAATAAACCACCATTGTGAACGTGTTGAAATAACTGTATTATATTTTGTATATAAATTAACCCACGTACTGAAATAATAGTCGGAGTGTTTTCTTGGTTAATTGGTCTTTTCTTTTCTTTCCGTGACCTGTACCTGTGGTTCTTGATTGGCAGGTGTATATTTAGACGGTCCATAGACACTGTGTCTAGACACACTAAAAAGACATGCCTCTTTTATTAAGATCACAGGGTATTGTGTGATAACCTCAAATCGTAATGGACTTTACCAGCTTTATTACTGTAAGTAATTCTGTAAAACCCTTGATTAAGTAGACTTTCCCATCTAAAATCACAAAACCGACCAATTACATCGTCCCAAAGAAAAGAAAAGTATCACTTGGGTATCGTGAGTGGTCGTTTTTGCGCGAACGTATCCTACCAATAGGCCTAATAATATGCATTTTTTCTTTGGATTTTTTAAAAGAAAAAATACTATAACTCCATTTCGTTATATTGATGTAAACTGAAATATATTTAGTTAAATAGTTTATTATACTATCAAGTCATTTATATTGTTTTACAAGTCAGGTTGATGAAAGCGAAGAGCCTTGTCGTAAATTAGAGCATTTGTTTACACTGTGCATAACAGAGAAGTTAGACCTGAGCTGACGTCACTTCGCCCGAAGTTATACCACCGGACGTCACAAAAACGAAACAAAATGGCTGCTCCCAGTTAGCAGGAATAATCATGGTTTTTTAATAATTCTAAAATTACGCGTTTTTCATTTGTTAAATTGTCAGTATGTGTTGGTGGTCCGGGTATGCATCTTTCCAACACATAAGGCTCTTGTTTGAGTTGAGCCTACCTTTAAGAGTCTAGTACGTGAAAGTATCGGCTGTTGTGTTTGCATTACTAACAGCTAACCAATCATCACCTAGATCAGCCTTTGAATGGGGAGGTGTAAAACCAAATACCGACCTCTGTCTCCCTAACACGTAACCATTAACCACCCAGACCCGCCCTTGAATGGGGAGGTGTAAGACCATACACCGATTTCTGTCTCACAAACAGGTAACCATTAACCATTTAGACCCGCCCTTGAATGGGGAGGTGTAAGACCATACACCGACTTCTGTCTCACAAACAGCTAACCATTAATCACCTAGATCCGCCCTTGAATCGGGAGATGTAAGACCCCCTACACCGACGTCTGTCTCCCTAACAGCTAACCACTAATTGCCTAGATCCGCCCTTGAATGGGGAGGTGTAAGACCCCTACACCGACTTCTGTCTCACAAACAGCTAACAGTTAACCACCTAGATCCGCCCTTGAACGGGGAGGTGTAAGACCATACACCGACTTCTGTCTCACAAACAGCTAACCATTAACCACCTAGATCCGCCCTTGAATGGGGAGGTGTAAGACCCCTACGCCGACTTCTGTCTCACCAACAGCTAACCATTAATCACCTAGATCCGCCCTTGAATGGGGAGGTGTAATACCATACACCGACTTCTGTCTCACAAACAGCTAACCATTAACCATCTAGATCTGCTCTTGAATGGGGAGGTGTAAGACCATACATCGACTTAACCATTATTAACGAGAGAGAGAGAGAGAGAGAGAGAGAGAGAGAGAGAGAGAGAGAGAGAGAGAGAGAGAGAGAGAGAGAGAGAGAGAGAGAGAGAGAGAATAAGAATTCAACATGGCGGAGGTCAGGTGAGGGGGTTATGCTTGAAGCACGTTCAGAGGGTGTGATCGTCACTGTCTTTGTCGATCAATATTCAGTTATCAATACACAATGAATTATCTACAGGACAAAGCTGGTAATGAGTTGACACATATTGTATCCCGAACTGATAGCATTACCTGTATTATTGTTAATCTTAATCCAATGTGTTTCCACGGGGTTAATTCTCAATACAGACCACGGCTGCCTGGTCTCGGAGTTCTCAAATATGGCTCTCTAGGGTGTATACTACCAAATCGAATCCCATAGACGACAATAATAACATATGTGGCTAAAACTCCTTATCAACCGACATAAACGCCACGGATATAAATACTACCACCCCTCACACTTAAAGTGAATCAGAAAAAAATGGGGGTCAAGCTGCTCGTTTCTGAGATAACGGGTAGCGTCTATGACTACCCTAGTTACGCACAAAATTCAAGTACTTTTGTTTACAGGTACCCCATACATGTTTCAAGCACAAGGCTACTTGACACATTGGTACTAGATGAAATAAAATTGCATATTTTTTTTACCCAGATGAAACTATTATTTTTACAACCAACACACTCACATTTATAACCAATCACAGGACTTGTGGTGTTCACTTCTCTATCAAAAGTTCGGTGCACCTCCAACTGACCCAGCCGGAAGTTATTTGGTTTAGTACTACCTATACTGATAACATACATTTTTCAAAAAGTGTCCAGCTATGTGTCTTTATGACAACCAGGATCTGGTGTATTCTGACATAAACTGACAGCCTCACTGAAACTGTTGTTTCTACAGTGCAACCTAATATAATGTACACCTCAAAAAGCATACCGGTATATATTGCATATAGTTTTGTACAAATGCAATGTGTCATATTAAACAACAAAATGTTTTAAAATAAAACTCCTGAAGATATTTACTTTCAGTTGGATGTGTGTACTCAGGTATATATGTAGAGACAACAAAGATAGTCAGAGTACCTCTACCCCTTTAAAGAATTCCATTAAAACACATGCACTTGATTTACCCCTGGATTATGAAGACCTTAACAGGCACATCAAAGAAATATCAGTATTAAAAAAATACACTGTCTGAGGAAGGAAACACAAACATGACTGTACCTGTATGAAGTAATGACTTAATGTCCTGAACATTAGTGTTGGAAGGAAATCCTGTATGCTGGGTGTGGGTGTCTTCAAGTTATCAGGTGTGGGAATTTCCAATCCATCGGCCATGCTGATTTTCATAATGAACCATCAAAACCATTGGCAGCCACCAATATTCCTGACTATATTTTGTTTATAGCCTACTGTAGTTGGAGGTTTTAGTAGTTGTGATATCTGGAATTATCATGCAGCTTTCACACATTTATTTTTGATTAATTACTGAAAAAAACTATTTTTAAATGACAAAATTACCCGAACATCTATTTTCTTGCATTATTTTCTAATCCGGATGAATACAATATGTATATTAGATGTATTCCTACAATCTGTAATCCAGCATTTTATTTAGCTAGTAACATTAGGTAATACAGCTTTAACAATAAAATAAATTATCAACTTAATCCAAGGCAGATAATCAAATCTGAAAAAATTGGTTCTGAATCTAGTATAAACTCAAAAAGCTTTTCATGAGAGCTAACTAAGTGATTATTAAGAGAGAAAAAAAATGATCTGGAGATCTAAGTATATGTTTAACAACCTTATTGTTATGTACAAATAAGAACCGAAGGCACAATAGTGACAACAAATTTAATTATGTGTTTGGTAAAGTTTTTCTTCAAATTTACTTTAAATTTTGCATAAAACTACAAATTTGTCTAAAATATAACTTAGCACCCTA
The DNA here is from genome assembly GCF_016097555.1 of Gigantopelta aegis. Classification (NCBI taxonomy): domain Eukaryota; kingdom Metazoa; phylum Mollusca; class Gastropoda; order Neomphalida; family Peltospiridae; genus Gigantopelta; species Gigantopelta aegis. The sequence goes on from NC_054704.1 coordinate 42,897,475, forward strand.
TAAATATGTCAAAATGACAATAAAAATCAAGTTCTTTACAAATCTGAGTTTTCAGAATTTCATACATACAAAATTAACAATGTTAATGGAAACTAAAGACATTAACCCACTACTGGCACATGCTATTTTTAATATAAAAATAAATTGCTATTAAAATCTTAGTTCAGGTTGCCTTTATATAATACCATATTTAAGAGCAGTTGTATATGGCAAGTCAAATAGAATGTAAAAAGAAATTATTGAAATCTTTACAGTATGAATTATAGGCCAAAACCAACTTTTCTTCAGTGCTAACTTTGATTCAAACTCCATTCAGAGCCATGTACAGAGATTATTGTCACGGTCAAGGTCATTGTGAACTTGCATGGTCGAGTGATGGCTAATTAATCAACCAGTATAGTTTAATTAAATAAAATGACAAAATCATAATATTTTTTTTATTATGCACTGAATATGTGCTATAGGGTGTATACTACCAAATCAAATCCCATAGACGACAATAGTAACATATGTGGCTAAAACTCCTACCTGCAATGTATCAACCGACATAAACGCCACGGATATAAATACTACCACCCCTTACACTTAAAGTGAATCAGAAAAAAATGGGGGTCAAGCTGCTCGTTTCTGAGATAACGGGTAGCGTCTATGACTACCCTAGTTCCGCACAAAATTCGAGTACTTTTTTTTACAGGTACCCCATACATGTTTCAAGCACAAGGCTACTTGACACATTGGTACTAGATGAAATAAAATTGCATATTTTTTTTTACCCAGATGAAACTATTATTTTTTACAACCAACACACTCACATTTATAACCAATCACAGGACTTGTGGTGTTCACTTCTCTATCAAAAGTTCGGTGCACCTCCAACTGACCCAGCCGGAAGTTATTTGGTTTAGTACTACCTATACTGATAACATACATTTTTCAAAAAGTGTCCAGCTATGTGTCTTTATGACAACCAGGATCTGGTGTATTCTGACATAAACTGACAGCCTCACTGAAACTGTTGTTTCTACAGTGCAACCTAATATAATGTACACCTCAAAAAGCATACCGGTATATATTGCATATAGTTTTGTACAAATGCAATGTGTCATATTAAACAACAAAATGTTTTAAAATAAAACTCCTGAAGATATTTACTTTCAGTTGGATGTGTGTACTCAGGTATATATGTAGAGACAACAAAGATAGTCAGAGTACCTCTACCCCTTTAAAGAATTCCATTAAAACACATGCACTTGATTTACCCCTGGATTATGAAGACCTTAACAGGCACATCAAAGAAATATCAGTATTAAAAAAATACACTGTCTGAGGAAGGAAACACAAACATGACTGTACCTGTATGAAGTAATGACTTAATGTCCTGAACATTAGTGTTGGAAGGAAATCCTGTATGCTGGGTGTGGGTGTCTTCAAGTTATCAGGTGTGGGAATTTCCAATCCATCGGCCATGCTGATTTTCATAATGAACCATCAAAACCATTGGCAGCCACCAATATTCCTGACTATATTTTGTTTATAGCCTACTGTAGTTGGAGGTTTTAGTAGTTGTGATATCTGGAATTATCATGCAGCTTTCACACATTTATTTTTGATTAATTACTGAAAAAAAACTATTTTTAAATGACAAAATTACCCGAACATCTATTTTCTTGCATTATTTTCTAATCCGGATGAATACAATATGTATATTAGATGTATTCCTACAATCTGTAATCCAGCATTTTATTTAGCTAGTAACATTAGGTAATACAGCTTTAACAATAAAATAAATTATCAACTTAATCCAAGGCAGATAATCAAATCTGAAAACATTGGTTCTGAATCTAGTATAAACTCAAAAAGCTTTTCATGAGAGCTAACTAAGTGATTATTAAGAGAGAAAAAAATGATCTGGAGATCTAAGTATATGTTTAACAACCTTATTGTTATGTACAAATAAGAACCGAAGGCACAATAGTGACAACAAATTTAATTATGTGTTTGGTAAAGTTTTTCTTCAAATTTACTTTAAATTTTGCATAAAACTACAAATTTGTCTAAAATATAACTTAGCACCCTATAAATATGTCAAAATGACAATAAAAATCAAGTTCTTTACAAATCTGAGTTTTCAGAATTTCATACATACAAAATTAACAATGTTAATGGAAACTAAAGACATTAACCCACTACTGGCACATGCTATTTTTAATATAAAAATAAATTGCTATTAAAATCTTAGTTCAGGTTGCCTTTATATAATACCATATTTAAGAGCAGTTGTATATGGCAAGTCAAATAGAATGTAAAAAGAAATTATTGAAATCTTTACAGTATGAATTATAGGCCAAAACCAACTTTTCTTCAGTGCTAACTTTGATTCAAACACCATTCAGAGCCATGTACAGAGATTATTGTCACGGTCAAGGTCATTGTGAACTTGCATGGTCGAGTGATGGCTAATTAATCAACCAGTATAGTTTAATTAAATAAAATGACAAAATCATAATATTTTTTTTATTATGCACTGAATATGTGCTATAGGGTGTATACTACCAAATCAAATCCCATAGACGACAATTGTAACATATGTGGCTAAAACTCCTACCTGCAATGTATCAACCGACATAAACGCCACGGATATAAATACTACCACCCCTTACACTTAAAGTGAATCAGAAAAAATTGGGGGTCAAGCTGCTCGTTTCTGGGATAACGGGTAGCGTCTATGACTACCCTAGTTCCGCACAAAATTCGAGTACTTTTTTTTTACAGGTACCCCCATACATGTTTCAAGCACAAGGCTACTTGACACATTGGTACTAGATGAAATAAAATTGCATTTTGTTTTTACCCAGATGAAATTATTCTTTTTTACAACCAACACAACCAGCAGAGTCTAACCGATACTTACTGACACGCAGTTAGAAAACGTGACTTGTTCAGATCAGACAAACTCAAACGACTGTCTGTTCTTGTCATGTCATGTCATAGGGTTTTACGTGCACATTCAGAACAAGCTGTTGTAGCGCACGCCTGTCGTGGGCACAAGAGCCGGCCTTGGCCGGCTCCTCCGTCCATGACAGGAAAGGTGTGGGGAGGGGAGAGGAGGGACCGCCTGCACTGGCAGGTGCAAGGGAGCACCAGCAGCCCGATCAAATCGGTAGCAGGCGGGTGTGGGTGGTGATGCTATGGAATTTGAATGGAGCAGTTAAATGTCAAAGAGAAAAGGGTGCGTGTGTGTGCGTGTGTGTGTGAGAGAGAGAGAGAGAGAGAGAGAGAGAGAGAGAGAGAGAGAGAGAGAGAGAGTGGCAGGGTGGCGAGTGAATATATATATGAGCGTGATTCCGTGATTCTGATCAACCAACAACCCTTTTAATGTAATTCTCTCACCATGCGTTTATTCCCATACCACTGTATATTACGTATCATGTATTTTGTATTAAGTATATATATATATATATATATATATATATATATATATATATATATCATGGGCGTACATAGGATTTTGAAAAGGGGGGTTCCAAAATAGAGGATTTTGAAAAGGGGAGGGTTCCAAAATAGATTGCAGAGATATTGGGCCTATATTTCTATGTTGAGTAAATATAATAATGTCAGTTATATTAAATTATAAAAAAAAAGCGATTTCAGGGGGGGGGGGGGGGGGGGGGGGGGGGGGTTGTGAGGAATATGATGTAATACATCATGACAAGGACATGAAAGTTTAAAGCAATATACAAGTAGGGTACAATAAAATAAAAAAAGGCAATTCCAATTTTTGAGGATTGCATGCAAACAGGTTTAAATCTTTTCAAGGTATTGTTTCAACCCTACCGGCCTCGGTGTCGTCGTGGTTAGGTCATCGGTCTACAGGTTGGTAAGTACTGGTTTGGATCCCAGTCGATGCATGGGATTTTTAATCCAGATACCGACTCCAAACCTTAAGTGAGTGCTCCGCAAGGCTCAATGGGTAGGTGTAAACCACTTGCACCGACCAGTGTTCCATAATTGGTGCAACAAAGGCCATGGTTTGTGCTATCTTGCCTGTGGGAAGCGCAGATAAAAGATCCCTTGCTGTCTGTCGTAAAAGAGTAGCCTATGTGGCGACAGCGGGTTTCTTCTAAAAAAAATACCCAGTGTCAGAATGACCATATGTTTGACGTCCAATAGCCGATGATAAGATAAAAAATCAATGTGCTCTAGTGGCGTCGTTAAAGAAAACAAACTTTACTTTACTTTGTTTCAACCCACTTTTTGCAGGTATAAATATAAAGTGCAACACACTCTGTATGTGAGTACTACCGTGGTGAATTGAAAATCTGTTTGTATCAGTGTTATCACATGTTAACTTTGTCACGACTGAAAGTGACTTGGTGTTTAGAACCTATTAGAAGAATTCTCTAACATGGAGTTAAAGCAAGAGTAAGAATAATTACATTATTGCTTTGATAGATTTAATTTCAACGCATGATGTAGCAATATACTGTTTTATTTATATAGCATAAGTAACGTAAATGTTAACGTATTATCCACACTGAAAAAAGATATTTAGTTCAACCGTTTATTTAAATTTACATTTACAAGATGCAAATAATTTCAATTTCAACTCATTATCTAAAATATTTTTTATTAAAAGTAATGTTTAAGACCCCAGCATATTTTTAATTGACACTTATATGTATGTAATTGCAATTCGTCTAAAACTTGAGACAAGAACTAGTAAGCTGGTTTAATTCCACACCCGTTCTTTCATATGTAATTCCCGATAAGGCGTCGCCAATACAGTACCGATACATTGTAATTAAATACTTAATAAAACTCGGTTCAACGAAATACAAAACATTGAGTCCCTGCACATATATAACTATGTATAATATATATTTATATCATGTAAAATTCTAAAAACAGAATTTCGTAATAAAACTCTTCATACACATCAACTCGTTTAATTAACTAATTGGCTTCAGCCATCATAAGCGTCTCATAACAGACGACATGTGTGGAATCTTTGTAACAACATGTTCAATCAAGTCTTATCAGGTCATCGAATAGCAACATGTTCAATCAAGTCTATCAGGTCATCGAATAGCAAAGATTTGGAAAAAAACATTAATGATTTAAATTTTCAAAAATAAGTAATGCAAAATATTTTGGGCATATCCCCATTTCCAGGTTATGCCCACCTTAAATGTACAGACACCAGTTTTATATACCGTAATTTTATGCAGGTGTAAAGATAAAACGAGCTTGGTAAATCGTATGGACACTGCGGTTATTCGGTTGATGCCCGTCACGTGACTCAAAAATAATACGTCACACCTCTACTCTCCAAATAGCCGTTATTTTTCTCTGAATTATGGACCGTCGACATAAGTCAATTACCATCCGTGACTGAGCGCCTTTAACCTTTTATGACCTCTGGTGACCCACACACATTTCAAAGATAACCTCCACTGGAATATGATACAGCACATCATTCTACATGAAACCCCCTTTTTTAATTAAAAAATCAATGAACTGAGAAAAGTGACGTTAAAGTTGAGATTTTGTACTGGGATATGATGCAGCACATGATCCTACATGGATTAACCATGGTGGTAGCTTTGACTTCTCGGGTAGAACGAAATCGTTTTCTAAGCCACTTTTTGGATTCTGCCTCTAGACATACTGTTGATGAGTGCTTTGTAACTGTGCTGAGATATGATTTTTTTTTTTTTTTTTTTTTTTTTTTTTTTAATGTATCAATCCCATGTTTGTCGCACATTGTGACTTGGTCATCACCTAGGAGCATCCAGTCGTATGTCTTGAAATATTGTTAACACACGTACATGTGTAAACGAGTATGTGGGGTTTTTTTTTTTTTTTTGGGGGGGGGGGGGTAATCAACAATTCGACGTTTATCAAATAGGGAAGAATGCAAATTACGCTAAAAACGACTAGGCTACGATCAGGTGCGTGTGCAGGAAATTTTGCGCAGGGGTGGGTGGGGGAGACGAATAAAGTAATATGGAGGAGTCAATTCATTCTCTCCAGCAAAATATATTGGGGAGATTTGCTTGAGCGGTCAAGTGTTTCGAACTCCAAAAGCCTCCCCCTGCATGGGCGGATCCAGGAAATATTTTTAGGGGGGGGACCAAAAAAGAAGGGCACATTGACTCGTCAAAAGGGCACCTTACTACAAGTTTTGATATTTACAATTAATATGAATTCCTACAGTTCTACGTCATAATATACTAGCAATAATGAAGTAAATTGGCGTCACTCGCGTTAGAACCTCAATGGGGCCCCATTGAGACTCAATAACACAGACACATATCTGCAAGCTTGCGCATGTACACGAAAATCTTGATTTCATTTATCTACAATATAATTATTGTTTACTTAAAAAAAAAAAAATTCTACAAACAAAAAGGGCACTTGGACATTTTGAGGGCACTTGAACAATTTTTGGGGGGGCGCGTCCCCCTGGTCCCCCCCCCTTGGATCCGCCCATGCCCTGCACACGCGCACTGATCTTATGGGCTTCGGAATGTAACTCAAAGCAGTCCGAATGCATTATATTGAATAGTCCTGATTTTTGTTTCGGTTTGGTGAATAAGAATCACGTGATTACAAATACCGTCATTTCCGGGTATACAGGTAAACAAGGAAATTGTAAAATTATTTCCACAAATCGCTCTGCCAGTAATACGTTTGATATGAAAGGTAACTGTTTAAGGTTTATTCATTCCACATTAGTCTGTTACTTCCAATGTACATGTATGAAAAAAGAAATATTAGCAGAATAACAGCTGAGTCGAGTATATGTGTCGTAATGTGATGTGCCTGAGGTCAGACTCCGACTCAGAGGTGTCTCGGAGAGTGAACAGTCTTTATCACAGTAACTTTCTGATACGAACAAGGCATTGTCATGTTGTGATCGTGGCATGAGTTCGTCCGGTAACCCCCTTTCAATGGTTAGGGTAGATTTAGGGTTAGGGTTAGTCTTTAGACTAAATTGGAGCCTTAAGCTGCCTTTGATATACAGATATCGTCAACGTCCCTAACTGCGTTATGCTTCCAACTCCGTTCACTTTGTTTTCTTGTGCACGGTTCACACAATCAACATCTGATTTGTTGTCATCAGCATGTTGTTCATTTAAGAGATTTTTTTTCACAGTTCAGGAACATTTTCATTAACAATAAATTTCACACAAATAAGTATCTTAATACAGAACTTTGAAAACTCCTAAAAACAATAATTTTACTAAGTCGTTTTCGTTGACTTTTGCATGAGGAAAGTAAACAAATGTTTGTCACATTCACAAAAAATTTCATAAAAATAAGATTAAAACGAGCAAAGAAAGCAAGATTGAACTTAACCTATAAAGTTTAACATTATAAAGACGGAACATTTCATAAAAAAAAAATTCTATGATTTTCGAAGGCTGTTATTTAAAAGAAAACTTATTTTTAAGACCTATTTTTTTCTATTCTCAGCTGTACTGCTATTTTGTTATTGAAGTCACATGATTGTCATGGCGTCTGCTGGCAAAACTCTCTTTACAAATACTTGCCAAAAATATATGGTCCTTATATGTTTTAACATAAATATATTTCTGGATATCTGTTTATATATTTTTTAAAACTCAGAATGCAGCTTATATTTTTAACCAAAATGTTTTATTATTATAACTATTCATTTGGTCAACTTTTAATACAATTGCAAGACATCAGAATTGTTATATTTGTGTTCCTAAAATGTTGTCTGTTAACATTGGTTCTCGAGGACTCCATTTTGTAATTTGTCTTAAAATATTTTTAAATTATTATAAGTACATGTTTTGTTGAACAACACACATGTTTTGATAAAACACTGAAAAGTTTTGTGTTTGAAAGTTTTGGCTGTAAGTTATGCCACTAAACATTTCACTCACCGAAACAGGTTATGTAGTTAACAGTATTTACCGCTGATGCATGCTACAGTTTTTGATGCATGTGCAGTGATCTTTGCTACATAAAGGCCAGTTTAGTGCTCATTTGAAGCATAGAAATAATAATAAAAATGTAGCTATTTGAATAACAACTGTCTGTTTATAAATATTGATATGATTTTAAAAAGTATGCTTATGCTCACCGAAACTGGTTCACCCATGATACTATAGGGGGACAGGTGAAATTCTTTCCTAGGCTTTTACTAAGGTTAACAACAGTCACTTTTTGGACCCTTGTTTTGGCTTCGTACACAAGTGACAATAAATAAAACGTATCCAATGGTAATTTCTTGATATGATATATTTGACAAAATATATTTTTTGTCCAGAATATGAACAGTAAAAACATACCGACCTGTAAACAGTTTTGTCTGCTTGTTATAGAAATTTTACAGGGGTCAAGGTTAGTAGACCAGTTTTTATTTTAATGTAGCAAAGCATTGTAATAAAATACTTGAATTTGAATGATGTCAGTATTCCAATGACATCACTTTCCATCTCCTTACAAAAACCATAAACTGGGTCAGGCCTCAAGCGAAGTCAGAATCATAGAGCGAAGTCACTTCTGTCTCAAACTTTTGAGAGGGCATAGTTTTTAATGGGAGGGAGACTTGAATTTTTAATCTAATTATGACTAATAATATAAAATATGCAAAAAGAATTTACTACACCATGCAGAGTATTGTCCTAGTAGGTTAATCTACCAATGTCAAGCTTAGATTATTCAGAGGCAATTAAATGCATTCCACAGTCACTGTTTCTTAATTTTTGATTAAAAAATTGTACCTTGTACGAAATATGGATTTCAAGTGAAATTACGGTAAGATATATATATATATATTTATTGAGCATGAAGCCAAAACATGGGTGCGAAAAGTGACTGTCATCGACCTTAGCATAGAGCAAACATTTTTACAAATGTCGTATATTTATTGTCAACATCTGCATTTAGCCCAAGTACTCTGATTGTAAGAGAGCTGGAGGGATATTTGGTTATGACGCTCTCATTACAGTCAGAGACCCAAGCTATGTAATTGTTTTGCGGTCGCTGCCCACCAAAGAGTACTCAAAGATTCCTGCTCTAATACCACAACAATACTATGTTTGACATCAAATACCTTTACAGTTTCCTGATTAAAAAATAATCTACATATTAATGACTAATACACACACTACAGAAAGAAACCCAACAGCATCCTCATTCAGCTAAGCTTCAACAAACCGACAGCAGAATTCTAAGGTTGCTGACCTATATCATGATGTAGTGTCACATGATCACTCATTCAGTGATTCGTCTTCCAGGAGCCATCTCATATGACAATATAACAAGTTTTAGTTATTTTTAGGCTTTGGTGGTTCTTCTATCTTTGTTATTAAAATTTATTTTTCAGGCAAAATGCCATTGCTGTATGCAGTGGTAGCACGAGGTACTACAGTTCTTGCGAAGTATGCTAGTTGTGCTGGAAACTTCTCAGAAGTTACAGAACAGATTCTGGCAAAAATTGGTCCAGATAATACAAAGTTAACTTACTCCCATGGAAGGTAAATATTAAGAACTACATATAATAGTAAATTTTTATATTTAAAAATATATAGATGTTGTTACCAGAGTGTTTATCTGTATCATCAATATTAGATATTAGGAATAAAAAGTGTATTATGCAAGCATAATGCATTATTTTTATATATGATATCGACAATACCGAAACACGCAAGGGTAATAATCTCTTTATCATATAATCTCAAGCTTAATACATGTTTTTGTAAACTGTACATGCAACTTTCATTCCAATCCACCATTACAAGATATTCAAATGACTAAGAATATGTAGAGTGGTGTCTTTTTTAATGAAAATGACATCATTTTGGATGTGCTTACATAAAAAATAACTAGTTCTTAACGGTTTTTGTTTTCTGAATGCTGGCCAGCTTTCAGTGTAAAATTGCTATTGAATTGTTATTATGTGATAACTATGAATGCACACTTCCATTATGGCGTGTCACCATAGAACGTTTGCTTAAAGGTCAATAAACGTAGTGCCATGACCGAGAGTAATTTATATCTAATTTGTAAAGTTATCAAATTCTTATAAATATCACATACTTTGATTACACTTGATATTGAAACGAAACCCTGAGTTCACTTCATGTGACTTGGTGTTTACAAAAAGGATAAATTTCCACGTCAGGTCCGGCCACCCCTTTCGGTTGTGGACTTCCAAAAGGTTCTACAAATTAATGCATTTTATAATAATGGTTTGTCCAGTAATCTAACGACCTGCCACAAGGTTAACCAAAGCACAACAGTTTTAAAACATTTATTCAACACAAATACAAAGAGCTCTTAACAAAATACTGTGGACATTTGACAAGTTATACTATAATATTACCCTGATATTTCCGACAAATATACTTATTTGAAAGTTCCATACCAAATAAAACACCGGTCTACATGAAAAACTTATAATATCGGTAATTTAGGATACAACTCCTATTACAAATAAAATAGTCCCTATCAGAAACTATCAATTTGATTTGAAAGATGATTTACACCAAAATCCCAAAACTACAATTCTTCCATGTTACAATTAATTTCCGTAAACAGCCTCTATTACAAATCAAAAGTGAATATCCCACATTGAAATTCAACAATTGGTTTTAAAGCCGAATTATCACGGAGTTCACTACACCTCCCAAACCTCAAACAAACATATCGGAAAACAAATAACTTAAAATTTATCTGCATGTTTAGAAATAATATTTCCAAGAAAAATAAATGACGTGCACCCACATGCACAACCAACAAAATGACACCAATTCTTTTACTAACAATGTACAACGATTAACCCCATAGCCAGTAATAAAGCATATGGAAACAGAGAGAGCGAGAGAGAGAGAGAGAGAGAGAGATAGAGAGAGAGAGAGATTCTAAAATCTAGGCTTTAACCCACCCCTAAAATATTAATTTACCCAAACCATAATAACTTACGTGTTGACCCTATGAAAACACATCAAAAAGTAAAGTTCCAAGTTTGACCACACGGGCAACACGAGGACGAAGTCGTATCTCATTGGTTCATCCCAAATAAACAATCATATAAAAATTATTACCCATAACAATTACGCCTAAAATTCACCAAAATATTCTATTATTACTACAATAGTGTATCCATTTAACAAACAAAAAATATTAATTTAAAATAATACAAATGAAAATATATATTTTACTTCCTGTTGCATTACCGTAAAACCTCTAAATATTACTCTACTAAAAAATTTATCTTAATAACAATGAATTCCATGTTTTTATCCCAGCAATATTATTCAGTTAGTAAATAGTGATTAGTATAGTCAATACAGAAGAAATAGAGAATATAACAAAATAAAATTACAACTGAAAAAAGAAAATAGGACAGAAGAGTTAAATGGATAAAAACATGGTTCATTACAATATTATGTTAGCTAATATATGATAAATATGTGTGTGTGTGTGTGTGTGTGTGTGTGTGTATGTATCAGCGATAGAAATAAGCAGAATTTTTCAGGGGTGCACAAATCAGTTGCCTGGGCGCCCGGGACAACCAAAATATGTTGTGGGCAACCATTCTTTGTCAAATTTATGTTATGTATAATCATGTATGTTATAAAAACGTGTGATACTTGCATACCATATCGTTATATATAGGACTTCTCCCTATGCTTGTAACTGTGTATCAAAGTACTGATGGTATCGCTGATGATCTCGACCAATGTTCTCAGGTACAAAATACAAAATAGTAACCAAACACTATTGTACATACAGATGTATGTTTACTTCAAACTGATCTTCATGTAAAGAAGAAGATGTCATCTTCTAAATTCTTCAAAGCAAACAATGCAAACAGCATGTCAACTTTTACTTCCACGTTTACATGTGACGTCAAACTTTGAGCCGCGTATACTTGGTTTCTGACGTCATGCTAAGTTGTAGGTTTTCATGCGTGACGGCTCATATACATATATAGATATATATATGTATTATGTATGTATGTATGTATGTATGTATGTATGTATGTATATATATATGTATATATATATATATTTCTAAAAAGATGTGATAGATGTTGTCACTGCAGAGGTATACCTCAGAACAATTACTCTATCCTAATACATGTATAAATGTAAGGGCACCTTAAATAACAAGCACTCATCTGTAAAGAGTATATTGGATCCTTCCCTTTGGTCGCAGACGTTGTATGTGGCCTCCGTTTTGTCCTGTTTAGAACTCTTTTATTTATTCCAATTAATTTTAAAACTGAACCTGCTTCAAACTTGTGTAATTTAGTAATTATTCCTATGCCCAGTTCTGCGCTTCAGACATGTTCAAATTATTTGCTGAGTGTTCCAGATGGGACAATAAAGGAGATCCTTGTGTGATAAGGCCCATATGTACATGTAACCCTGGCAGTTCATGCCGGCATTCAGCAGTACTGGGATAAAAACTGAGGTAACTCATTTAAAATTATTCACAATAATATAGGCATTTAAAATATTGAAGAAAAAACCCTTTTACCTCAGTACTTGTTTTTGCTGATGCAATTTCATGAATTGCAAGGGCTGCATATATTACATGTATTGGTAAAATACCTGACCGTTATCCACACGCATGCGCGCACGCACGCACACACACACACACACACACACACAGCCATATTGTTAGTTAGTTTTAGTGTTGTGGTGATGTTCCCTCTTACATGTATCTGTAGTATAATGAGGGGTAACAGGTGGAAGTCTTTCCTAAACAGTAAATTAATAATATAAATTAATAATAATTTTTGTTTTGTTATATAGTAGTATACAGTCCCTTGTACCACCGTTTGACAATTTTGCCAAATATTGTTTGTTTCTTGTTTTATCTTTACTGAAATGTTCATATTTTTGCAGTTACTTGTTCCATTACATTTGTGAAGACAATATCATCTACTTGTGTATAACTGATGATGTAAGTACAATATGGAATTTTAAAGGGAACTGTTACTAGAATCTTGTTAATTGTGTGTAACTGATGATGTAAGTACAATATGGAATTTTAAAGGGAACTGTTACTAGAATCTTGTTAATTGTGTGTAACTGATGATGTAAGTACAATATGGAATTTTAAAGGGAACTGTTACTAGAATCTTGTTAATTGTGTATAACTGATGATGTAAGTACATGTACAATATGAAATTTTAAAGGGAACTGTTACTAGAATCTTGTTAATTGTGTGTAACTGATGATGTAAGTACAATATGGAATTTTAAAGGGAACTGTTACTAGAATCTTGTTAATTGTGTATAACTGATGATGTAAGTACATGTACAATATGAAATTTTAAAGGGAACTGTTACTAGAATCTTGTTAATTGTGTATAACTGATGATGTAAGTACAATATGGAATTTTAAAGGGAACTGTTACTAGAATCTTGTTAATTGTGTATAACTGATGATGTAAGTACATGTACAATATGAAATTTTAAAGGGAACTGTTACTAGAATCTTGTTAATTGTGTGTAACTGATGATGTAAGTACAATATGGAATTTTAAAGGGAACTGTTACTAGAATCTTGTTAATTGTGTATAACTGATGATGTAAGTACAATATGAAATTTTAAAGGGAACTGTTACTAGAATCTTGTTAATTGTGTATAACTGATGATGTAAGTACATGTACAATATGAAATTTTAAAGGGAACTGTTGCTAGAATCTTGTTAATTGTGTATAACTGATGATGTAAGTACATGTACAATATGAAATTTTAAAGGGAACTGTTGCTAGAATCTTGTTAATTGTGTATAGCTGATGTCAATGAAGTTATTTTGTCACTCTTATGAATATCATCCCACATGATCTCTTTTTATTTGAAACATTGAAGGTGTGATATTCTTAGTAAACATAACATAACTTGTTAAACTGTCATATTAGTGACCATTTTAAATAGACAAATATATGATATTTTACAAAGAAATGTCCCCCAAAAACTAATACTAGTTGTTATTTTGTTGCACTTTAATAGTTCTACAATACTTATTTGGCTGCACATTTCAAAAAATTAGATTCCTCAAAGTGCTAATAGTAATTCCTCCCCCCCCCCCCTCCCCCGATATTGATATTGTTACAATCTGATTTTTGTTTTGTTTTATTTTTTCCAGGAGTTTGAAAGATCAAGAGCCTTTTTATTTCTCAATGAAATTAAGAGAAGGTTTGTGTCAATATTCTTATTATCGTTAATTGATTTAGGTGTTGAAGTTTCTATGTGTGTTTAAACTTTGTTTTAGCTTTAGTACAGTTGTTAAATTACATGTATAGATGTTGGTTAATATTTTAGCATGCTTTTTACTTAACTGCCATCCATTTAACAAAAAAGCTAATTGGAGTTTAATATGTAAGGGAACATTGAAGTATTACGTAATGCTATTTTTGTCAAAATTAAATACCCTTCCTCCCCGTGTAATGCTCTGTAGCTCTATAGACCATACACTCCCTAAAATATTACGTAAATCTTGGAGACACCCCTTCCCATTGACAAACAGGTCATGATATCATTGTAATATACATACATTTTGGCAATTTGGGAATACACAGATATGCATTTCAACTCTTATTTATTATCATTAAATTTTGTGTATACATTATAACTACCTACGTTACACATTGTCATTGTGACAGAGTGATTATGAAAAGAAAAAAGAAAGATTTTAGTCATTTAAAAAAGTGTGTTAAAATGAATGTAATGCTGATCAGTACACCAACTAACATAATAATGCTACATAATATTTGGACCTACACCCACCCCCCTCAAGTGTTACATAATATTTGAGTGGCCTCTGTTAGTGTCGAGGTATATTTTGTGCAAGCTGTTTTTTCTTTCTAATAGATTTGTGCCGTGTTACTTTTGGGGTGAAGGGCAGTGATTACATGTATGTTTATAAATATATTAAAAAAAAAGTTATTTCCTTTTTTGTTTTTTTGTTTTTTATGAGGGGACAGGATGTAGCCCAGTGGTAAAGTGCTCGTCTAATGCACGGTCGCTCTATGATCGATCCCCATCAGTGGGCCCATTGTGCTATTTCTCGTTCCAGCCAATGTACCACAACTGGTATATCAAAGGCGATGGTATGTACTATCCTGTCTGTGGGATGGTGCATATAAAAGATACTTTGCTATTAATGGGGAAAATGTGGCTTGTTTCCTCTCTAAGACTGTCAGGATTTAAATGTTTGACATCTAATAGCCAATGATTAATATATCAATGTGCTCTAGTGATGTTGTTAAAGAAAACAAACGTTTAGATTTTTTTGATGAAATGAAGGCTTTAAAGGCCCAATATTGTATCTGACTCCATTTTGGTTGTTTTCCTTCTTTTAATAGGGACGAAAATGACTAATAAAAACAAATTATGAAAACATTGCAGGGTCTTAAAAAGTAGGTGTTACTGAAAGCATTTTGTCAGACAAAGAAAGGGAACCATAATTCCAAGGTTTTTCATCCCTGCAACTACTTATCTCCGAGACTAGACTGTTGGTCTTGTATTAGAACTGTTTTGACACATTAAAACACAAATTGTATTTGTTTCTTCTTCAGGTTTCATTCCCAGTATGGTGTTAGGGCACAGACTGCTTTACCCTTTGCCATGAACAGTGAATTTTCTCGAGTCATAGCATCACAGATGGTGAGCGGATTGTTTATATTTAGATGTTGCCAAATATTATAAATGATACCAAAAATGACACATGTACTTGTTATTGATCTTATTTGTTGTAGTTTTGTGAATAAAAACCAGTTTTAAAAAGTTTCATGTTCTAAAGCACTGGACTGGGATCTGTCTAAGTGGCAGACTGTTCTCCGTGACTGCATTCAGCTGGAAAATGCTTGCTAGACTGGTTCATGTGCTTTCACATTAAATCAAATGACTACATTGGAAACCAGTCAAATTACTTGTTTAACATCAGCATTACTTGCTGTTGTTGAACACATGCCTGGTGTGTGATGGGTTATTGAGTTACTTCCATCAGTGGATCCATTGTGTCTGTGTCACCCCATGATATTTGCTATGGTATCTGGATGAAAATGCATTTAAAAGACAGCTTGCTGTTATTCAGCAAGAGTAGCCTATGTTGTAGCAGTGTGTATCCCTTCTCAATGTACAGATCATTCTCCATATATGAGAGTCAGACACCTAGTTGCTGTAGTTTAAAATGTGCTGAGGTGTCATAAAACAAACTTTCCGTCTCGTTCCATTCTATTCATAACCAGATATTTTGGTAATTTTCTCATAATATTTTTTTCAGAGATACTTCACGGAAGAGAAACCTGACCAGCTGAGCAAGGTTGAGGACCAGGTTGATGAATTAAAAGGAATCATGGTAAAGAATATTGGTGAGTGGCCAGCATAATCAAGTACCGTATAACCGGAAATTTTCGTGGTCTTAAGGTTTCTTATTTTCGTCGTTTGCCAAATCTAAATTGAAAGTGATTTTATTTTCGAGTTTTAACAAGTCTAGTTGCAAGAATACTTGTTACTGTTGATTAAAGTTTCACCTCGACTGCCAGTTGTTCGATACCACCAACGTGTAAAGTTAAACAATAGAACACTCAGCTGTAGCCTAATTGGCCACTGACTACTATTCGCCAGACAACTGATCACAGTCTTTAATTTTGTGTAAAGCCAATTACGACGTATGTGTGAACAAACCACTTAAGAACGCCATGAAGTCTGAGTTCACGACATGCTATTCAAAGCAGGTTTCCCTGGCTATGAAAGATGGCAAAGGTGTAACAGACATCAAGATCGAAATGCGTACTTCGGTAATAAAACCAATTAATGCAAGGTGGATTATGAAAGTTATGGCAGAATTGAAAACACGCCAGAAAATGTTGAACTCTGCATTCATCCACACTGGAATCACTGATGCAGTGCGGGCGGACATTGACAAAAGCAATATACAAAATTAAAAAATATTTCATTATATTCTACACACAGTAAGATTCAGACAATACCTTTTTTAAAATTCTAACTTGTTGTCTTGACTATACTATTCTCTTGTCGTATCCGGTGGACTGCGCATGACAGAAAATAAAATGTTCCAGTAAATTGTCAGTGTGTTATGTTTTTCACAATAAATATTTTAGATAGAATTTGTTGATGTTTTCAAAATATTTTCAAGGATTTATATTTTCGATGCAGACTACTTACCCTCGAAACCCACGAAAACAAAAATCCTCGAAAATTTCCAGTTATACGGTAACTAGAAACCTAGTGCAAGGGTTAGGTTGTATGTTTTTTGTTCCAAATGTTATGTACCTGTAGATGGGAAGAATAGTAGGTAATGAGCCAGTTGTTTTTTCTAATACATACCTACTTACAAAATATAGTTTTACAATCTGGCTTATAAGAATACCAGAAGATCCAGTGGGCATAATGCAATAATTTTTGCAACAGAGTTTCGAGTCAAATCTTTAAAAATGTCACACACATGTAGTTGGTATGGCATTGCCATGATGTTAAAGTTTTTAAGATGTTATTAATGTCTTGAATCTAGACTGAAATGTTTTATAAGCATGGAGTCAAGATTTCACATGGGTTGAATGGCAAAACGTTTTCTCAGTTCTGAAGTATCAAATGATACTGTTCAAATCAGATAATGATAAATGCACTTTTTGCAGATCAACAACTGAAGATTTGTACTATCTATTTTGGGATTGCCCTATTGTTAGTATCTTTTGGTCGCAACTTTTAAAATAGATTAAAACAAACTGTCTTCATGTCAAAACTCTCAAATTAAATGCAGAATTAATTTTATTTGGTGTACAAAAAACAACTAAAACAGATGTAGGTCTGGATTTTTTAATCTTGTTTTCCAAATTCTTTATTTATAAAATCAAAGTGAAAAATATCTTGCCAAACCTTGAACATTTAAAGAATTAATTGTACATGAGATACCAAATTGAAAAATATTTTTACTTCACTAAATGTAAAAAAGCTGATTTCGATAAAAACAATTGTCAAAATATGCAACACTTATTCAAAAAAGAGTAACAGTATGAGAAAGTACAAACTTCTGAGGATCATCTATATGAATATATATGTATATAATATAATTGAGTATGCAAAGGCATGAGTGGAAACTGTCAAATGTAGCATGGGATTATGTGTGTCTGGAATTTTTAAAAATAATAATTCAATTGCCAAATGTTCTATTCCCAGTGTTGGTGAGACTTATACAGGAAGAATATTGTAAGGTGATGATTCAGGGCTCCCCAACCCTGACATGACCTAATTTCTGGGGATAATTTTTTTTTTTTTTTTTTTTAAATGATACTGTTCACATACTGGGGTTTTTGACTAGCTCAAATGTAAAATATAATGTTTAATTTATTTTTATTTGTAGATCAAATAGCAGACCGAGGCGAGAGATTAGAGCTTTTAGTGGACAAAACAGATGAACTGCAATCAAATGTTAGTGAAATGTATTTCTTTAAAATGCAGATTCCTATTTCTCAGTTTATTACTTAGTGATTTTGATTTATTTCTTAATTCTACTGTTGAGAGTTTAAAAATAATATTTTTTCATAAGATACCACTTCATGGCACAACTGAACACACATTATATCTTGGTGCATGCATGTATGAATATACACACACACAGGCCCGTAGCCAGGATTTTGAGAGGCGGGGGGTCGTTTAGGCTTATGGTGACGGGGTCTGGGGGCCTGTTGAAAAAAAATAACACCGGTAGGAAGGATCAAGCACCCCCCCCCTCGACCTCCCATTAGCTATGAGCCTCAAAAACACACATACATGTACATGTACACACACACAAACAGATAAAACACTATTATATGTTACACAGTATACATTCTAAATATTTAGTAACTACATGTATACTATGCTTATTTTGAAACACACTAAAATATCATTTTTATTTCAGGCTGTTTCTTTCAAGAAGACAAGTCGTAGTCTTGCCAGGTCTCTGTGGTGGAAAAACATCAAACTAACTGTGATAATAGTTGTAGTGTTAATAGTAAGTATCTCTGTCTCTGTGGTGGAAAAACATCTAACTAACTGTGATAATAGTTGTAGTGGTAATAGTACGTATCTCTGTCTCTGGTGGAAAAACATCAAACTAACTGATAATACTTGCAGTGTTAATAGTAAGTATCTTTCTCTCTTTCTCTCTCTCTCTCTGTGGTTGAAAAACATCTAACTAACTGTGATAATAGTTGTAGTGGTAATAGTGCGTATCTCTGTCTCTGTGGTGGAAAACATCAAACTAACTGTGATAATAGTTGTAGTGGTAATAGTACGTATCTCTGTCTCTGTGGTGGAAAAACATCAAACTAACTGTGATACTACTTGCAGTGTTAATAGTAAGTATCTCTCTCTCTCTCTCTCTCTCTCTCTCTCTCTCTCTCTCTCTCTCTCTCTCTCTCTCTCTCTCTCTCTCTCTCTCTCTGTGGTTGAAAAACATCTAACTGTGATAATAGTTGTAGTGGTAATAGTACGTATCTCTGTCTCTGTGGTGGAAAACATCTAACTAACAGATAATAGTTGTAGTGGTAATAGTGAGTATCCCAATCTCTGTGGTGAAAAAACTGGTGAT
The DNA here is from genome assembly GCF_016097555.1 of Gigantopelta aegis. Lineage (NCBI taxonomy): Eukaryota > Metazoa > Mollusca > Gastropoda > Neomphalida > Peltospiridae > Gigantopelta > Gigantopelta aegis. The sequence goes on from NC_054704.1 coordinate 42,917,071, forward strand.
AGTAAGTATCTCTGTATCTGGTTGAAAAACATCTAACTGTGGTAATAGTGAGTATCTTTGTCTCTGCGGTGGAAAACATCCATTTAATGGTAATAATAGTTGTAGTGGTAATAGTAAGTACTCTAGACTCTGAGCAAACTAATAACATATCAGTCAGTTTCAGGTGTTTTATTAAGTCAGACTATTATTTTAATGAGACATATGTAGGTTTTCTTTGAAGACAACATGTTTGAATTACCAAATGTTTGACCTCTAAATAGCCGATAAGTGATTAATCATTATGCTCCACTGGGACCAGCCTTGGTGGTGTCGTGGTTAGGCCATCGGTCTACAGGCTGGTAGGTACTGGGTTCGGATCTCAGTCGAGGCATGGGATTTTTAATCCAGATACCGACTCCAAACCCTGAGTGAGTACTCCGCAAGGCTCAATGGGTAGGTGTAAACCACTTTCACCGACCAGTGATCCATAACTGGTTCAACAAAGGCCATGGTTTGTGCTATCTTGCCTGTGGGAAGCGCAAATAAAAGATTCCTTGCTGCCTGTTGTAAAAGAGTAGCCTATGTGGCGACAGCGGGTTTCCTCTAAAAAAAACCACAGTGTCAGAATGACCATATGTTTGACGTTCAATAGCCGATGATAAGATAAAAAAATCAATGTGCTTTAGTGGCGTTGTTAAATAAAACAAACTTTACTCCTTTTTTTTCATGCTTCAGTGGTGTTACACAAACGAAACAATTTTGTTTTTACAAGTACAAACCTGTCTTGAGTAATTTGCTAAAAGACTTATTTCACTAATTACTAAGCATTAATCAGTTCTGGAAAAACAGACAACTCAGGACATGGTCAAGGAACATTTGGTTTTCAAAATCTTGATTTGCAATATTTCTAGATTAACAACTGTTGAATGTTTTGAAATTGTGTTGTGATGTCTGAAATTCGCATAGCGAATTGCGATACAATACTGAACAAAATGTTCCCTGAATGCACAGCAACCATAACTGCATATAGGTATAAAAATGAAAAATTGACAGCTGATATTTCCCTTTTGCCCATCCATAACTGCATATAAGTATGAAAATGAAAAATGTGCACCTGATATTTACCTTTACCCATCCATAACTGCATATGAGCATGAAAATAAAAAATTTACACCTGATATTTACCTTTACCCATCCATAACTGCATATTAGCATGAACATTTTTTTTACACCTGATATTTACCTTTACCCATCCATAACTGCATATTAGCATAAAAATTAAAAATTTACACCTGATGTTTACCTTTACCCATACATAACTACATATTAGTATGAAAATAAAACATTTACACCTGATATTTACCATTACCCATCCATAACTGCATATTAGCATGAAAATTAAAAATTTACACCTGATATTTACCTTTACTCATCCATAACTGCATATAAGCATGTAAATTAAAAATGTACACCTGATATTTACCTTTACCCATTCATAACTGCATATAAGCATCAAAATGAAAAATTTACACCTGATATTTACCTTTACCAACAGGTGATCATCTACTTCATTGTGTCAGCAGCTTGTGGGGGACTCAACTGGCCTAGCTGCACCTGATGGTCTTGGATAATGAATTGGGATCCTGGCTTCCGAACTACCATCATCTGGTCTCTTTACTAAACAGGGTTGCATAGTGTTGGACAACATTCAGCAAAATACTGAACACCAAAGACATGTAAAAGAAATCCACGTTTTGTGTTGTGAACTAACATTGTTCATTATTGCAGTGGATTCACAAGTTTTCTTCATCTACAACTTTGTTAAACCAGTTGTGTACATAGAAATATTGCAGAAGCCAGCATTTGTTAAGAGAACGTTATTGCAGGTGGGGTTGGATCAAAATAAGTCAAGAACAGTCGTTCAGATTACACAGAGGTTACCAGATGTCATGAAAGTTGAGAATGTTACTTCGTTCTTCACAAAACAAATTTGAATTAAAATACAACCAAAATTTTTATCAGATGTGTGCTGTTTAAATGTAAATGACATACACGAGTATCTGTATTATGAGAACAGTGATATGAATGAATAAAAGTATATGTGTGTTTTTGCAGGAATGATAATGGAAATTGGAAATTGCATAAATGTGTTGTAATGTCATTGTGTAGGTTACCAGGCCTGTAATGTATAGTAACTTGTACATTGGTTACCAGGCAGTAGGCTTATTTGGATGCCTGTTAGCTGTGGTTGGAATTTACTTCTTATTTTTAAGCTGATATGATGTATTATCATCATCCATCAACAACATGGAACATAATAAACGTGTCAGTTTTCGATGACTATCATGGAACTTGTTACTATCTTGGATATGTGCAGAATAATGTTAAGTAGATTATTATTATTATAGCATTAAGTAGATTATTATAGTGTCAAATTGCAGCCAGCACCATGCAGAATGACATTAGCAGTTGAAGTGTTAAGTAGTTTATCATAGCATCAAACTGCAGCTGGCACCAATATCAAGAATGCATCATTTCAAGCACAATAAACACAAATCATAGCATCACTTAGTCTTCCAGTTACATGTAGGTCAGGTCCTGGTCAGTTTAGAACAATGAGATAAGAGTTCAAAATAAACCAACAAAAAAAGCAGTTAAAGTGACAAACCCTAGTTTCTAAAAATGCACGTTCATCTGAGAAGTAATGGTTATTGAAAAAAACTATTATTTTTAGACACTATTTCCCTGTTTAAACATCACAGATTTTAGCTTCTATCTGAAATAATCTTTTTCAAATGTATTATGCAGGTTTGTAGATTAACTAAACTCTGTGTCCATTTTCACGGGTTGAAACGAGGTCTGCTCCTTTAATATTAAATTAAACTATACAAGTTTTAAAACATTTGAAAGCCTCATAAATGGTAATATTTATGTTTTGTGGAATGACAAACTTCAAAACTACTTTGCAATATAACATAAAAGCAATACATGGGAAAATTGCTTCGAGAAATGTCACAGATATTGGTGGGTTTGTGAAATAAGAATTAATTTATTTTAATATAATTATATGATATATAGTGAGGAGAAAAAAGAGGATCTTATATGATAGTGTTTTCCATCCTGTATGGTAACTCCACTCCACATTTCTGTCACACACATGCACATTGTAATAACAATGTAATTTACAATCGAAGAAACAAAATGGCAAAATGTTTATAACATTTCAATATTTATTGTGTATTATTATTTCATTAAAATTATGTTTCAAGAAAGTAAACTCTCACACTTTTGACAAAATCCATTTATAGTTTTTAGCAGACATTTCTTAATTACTGTTTGTTATTTGTTTTCATATCTCATTATGTGTGTATGTTGGGGGAGGGGCATTTACAGGATTAATCCCGCAGTGGATGCATTGTACATAGTTACATGAGATATGGGTCAAATAGTCACATTGTGTCATTAAACTTTGAAAAAACTAAATCCACCTGTTGGGTTTTATTTTCAAGCCATTGACATGTATACAATTGGCATTGTATATGAAAGACAGTTTTATGTTTTCAAAAGACTACTACTATTTTTTTAAAAGAAGTAGCTTATGTGGTGGCAATAATAACTTTTTAAAAATAATTTTATTACTAGTCTCATTCTAGTTCTTAATTAACATTGTATACCAATGTTTCTATCCTTCATAATGTGAAATTCAAGATGGCCACATCAACATTTGTTTGGATGAATTATTTTTAGCTTTGATATCATAAAGAAGAGATAAATGTGTGCTGTGTGCCAAGGAAGGTTGAACACCATGAGTGAGTTCCAAATATTAATATATTGTTGACATTGCCCTCTTTTACATCGTTGAGTGGGACGTAGCCCAGTGGTAAAGCGATCAATTGATGTGTGGTCGGTCTGGGATCGATCCCCATTGATGACCCCCATTGGGCTATTTCTCGTTCCGGCCAATGCGTTAGGACTGGTATATCAAAGACTGTAGTTTGTGCTACCCTGTCTGTGGGATGGTGCATATAAAAGATCCTTTGCTACTAATGGGGGAAAATGTAGCAAGTTTTCTCTCCTAAGACTATATGTCAAAATTACTAAATGTTTGACGCCCAACAGCCAATGATTAGTAAATCAATGTGCTCTAGTGGTGTTGTTAAACAAAACTAACTTTTTGTTTCACATTAAAATGGCATAAATTAGTTCATAAGGGGAGATAACACTGTCAAAGTAGGAAAACAAGAAGACTGACCAGTGGCAGAAATATGGCGCTAACCTGCACTTCATGTTTGATTTTAGGATTTTATTATCCTATGTGTTTAACTAGTCTGACAATACATACATTGTAACCATTGTGTAATATATGACTTATTTTAGGCTTTACATATCTATGATAGATTCTCTCGGATCCAAAAATCAGTTAAAGAATTGTGGGGAAACTTGGAAACATTGTGAACTTAGTTGGGGGGGAAACTGGAAAAAAATTGTGAACATTAATATCAAATTCACCTAGTCTAGCATTATGAGCCTTTTCTTGTTTAGATCTGTGTTATATAAACTGGATATAACTATCATATCCATTCTTCAGAAGGTGTGTACTGGTATATTGTGTTTTCTTGCTTTTCCATGTCATACATTTTTTCACATCTTGTAGTATTGTATTATTGAGTTTTATTGATAGCAATGGTGAGGCTGGTTTATAATCTCCTTAACCAAGGCTTTGTGAGGGCTTTTTTCATATGTCAGTGCTCAATCCTTTTGTTTGTTCCTCCCAACTGTTAGTACATTCCAAGTCTTTCAAAATGGTATGTGTTATATGTCAAAATATTTGTATATATGTATAAAGTTGTAGATAAAAAAAAATTGTCAGCAGTAAATGAATTAATTATGTGCAGTCTGTATGTCATGCCGTATTTATGGACACATGAGCATAGTGGAAGCCATCATAATCAAACCAGAACTCTGGATTATACTCTTTTATGCTGCAACCACCATTTCTATTGGCAGAATATGATGACGGATAAAGCAAAGTCATATCCTGCTACTAGCACTCATAGCCTACATTACAAAGTCACTCATTTGACCTCAAGGTCATTGTACAATGTGGCTGAAATTACAGAAATAATTGTGTTTCCCGTTAATTTTTATGGTCTGCAGGATAAAGATAACTAGTTAATGACGTTGGGTATCTGCTTTAACCTGTTCAGGCCAAATGAGAAATTCCGCTCAGCAGAGCCTCACAGAATTTCCCATTCTTACCTTCACAGGACATCATTAACTAGTTATTCCCCATCTAACATCCTTGTGCTATTATATTTAATTTATGCTTTATAAGCTGAATGTTTTTTAATTGTAAAGTACATGCATGTCTTAATAGAGCATTTTGTGGTGCATATATTCGTTCGGAGTAATAGTAAATAGTTCACCTGAGGTGCGGTGGGTAAAAAGATAAATTCCCCACGGTGAACCTATTAATAATTTCCCATTCTAACCAGTGCTAAATAATCCTGATGTCTGCAGTTTTTCCATTTGTTTTTAAATAATTAATTTAATGTTTGTGTAAACAAGGGTCAGTGATTGTGATATTTTTAAGTCTTTACAAAATATTTTAGAGGTTGAAAGTGGCTGAAATTTCTGTCGGACATTCGGTCCGGCAATTTACAAATTCTGCCCGCCCATATCAAAACCTGCCAGACCAAACATGATTGACTCTGACAAATGAGTGAATATAAACGTCAAATAATTGCCAGCCCAGTCGGATGTCAGGAAAAAAAAAAAAAAAAATCTTCTTACCCGTGATGATGTTGACTGGCAAAAACTGGTTAGGATTGCAGTATTTCGAACACTACATTTATGGGTCTTGAAAATTGAATAAAATAAATTCTTTACTGTAAAATAAAATTATTTGAGTTTGGCAGAATAAAAAAAACTATATTTTAAGGCCTCTCCATACATTTTACAAATACAAATGTACGGATATTTTGATTTTGAAGAGTTGTGATTGTATGTATGTATTTTCAGGAAAATATTTGTCTTATACCATTTTACTTCATGTTTCTTTCTTTTTTTCCATCATAGTAAATATTTAATGACTATGGAGAGCTACAAAACTGCTTGAGATTATTTTATTTTGTCATAACAGACATTATTTAAATTTACTCACTTCACTTCACAAACCACAATCGGCGACTAAATGCATTTTATTTATTTTTTTGTTGTTGTAGTCCATAATGCTGTTAATGTTTCCAATTTAAATAATTTCCAAATGCTTTGGGGTGCATGATCTTTTTAAGTCTTCTCTTTTAAAGTATGTGAACTTTTGTGTGGTTATATCATTCATGTATTAAATGTAGATGGAATGAATGATTTGTCAGTGTGCATGAGTTATGTATTTTATTGCTTCCTTCACTTAGGTGTTTGGACTGTTTAAACAAAATTTAATATTCCATGTTGCATGGCACTGGGGCTTTTTTTTCAACACCCATCATCTAATATAATATATAAATTTATACTACTAACATATTCATGAAAAAATCATAACCTTTCACAGTATCATCCAGTGGTGGCTTTTTTGCACCCTACGGAAGCATCTCAATTATCCTTAAAATGTCCACGTCATGTGGTCTCATCTCCCAGTTTTGAACCTCATGCAAAATACAAACACAACTGCTGTTTTAATAAAGTCTCTCAATGTTTAAAAAACAAACCCCTATTATACTAAATAATTGAGAAGGCTTCTTGCATTGTGGATATTAATGGTGAATTAATGTATGTTTATGTAAGCTTTAAGTTAGTGATTGCATCTAAAGGATTTTGAAGAATGGCATGTTGAAGGAAGAAAACTAATACCACTCGTTTCTAAATGGTTAAATAATGAAAATATACTACCGATCAATGCTTTGAGAGATGTACATATTCCATTAAGTATTAAATTTTATTGTAATTAATTTTGTTTGTGTACATACGGTCAAGTTGCAATGTTACAACCATTAAATTATGTATAACATCAATAAAATTAATATGTTGTTCTTTAGGATTAAAGATTAAACACTAGACAAGTACTTTTGTGTTTTGTTGTCTTGATTTCTATACATATTACACATGTATAATTAATAACGGACTTTGTTTTTAATTTGGAACTGAAATTTGGAGTGCAACAAAATAGAATACACCTACAATAATATAATGAAGGCGTGTGATGCCTAGTGCAAATAATATACCACCATCCACCATACATTATTTCTCCCCCATCCCATCCCGATTTTTAACTTGTTTGGGGACTGTAGGTTTCATCTCTGTCTGTCTGTCTGTCCCACAGTTTTTCAGATTTTTTTTTTCACAATGCTTACAGTGTAGTGTTCACCTGAGGCGCGTTATTTAGTGGTGCTAAACAAAACAAACTTTAACTTTATTTACAGATTTTTGACAGAATTAATGAAATTAGAAATAAGAAAATTTGTTTTCCAAAGTTTGTTTTATAACTCGACAAAATTTGGTTACACATTGAATTGCTGGTCACACAAGTAAACCAATTATGTAATAAATCAACTTCTGACTAAGGGTTTTCAACTACATGTACTGTAGGGACCATGTTCCTATATCTTCTTGGCATAGACTGAATGAGTTTCTGAATCTGGACACGTGGAATCCTAGCCCATTTTCCCTGCAGTGCATGTGACAGTTGCGGAAGCGTCTGAGGCTCCGGGTCACGCTGGCGTACACGTCTGTCCAGTTCATCCCATAGATGTTCAATGGGGTTGAGATCTGGTGATCTTGATGGCCATGGCAGCACATTAATGTTCTCATTCTGTAGGGAATCCATTGTTACACGTGCCGTATGCGGCCTGGCACTGTCCTGCTGAAAGAGTTTCTGTCTGTCAATCCAAAATGGGAAGCATGTGACGGTGAAGAATTTCATCCCGGTAGCATACAGCTGTTAGGTTGCCCCACATCATGACACTCCCTTCACCGAATCTGTCAACTTGGGTGACGCAGTTGTTGGCAAAATGTTCACTGCGGCGTCTGTAAACACGTTTCGTTCATCACGTCGCTGTAGAAGGAAATGTGACTCGTCACTGAACCATACTCGCCGCCAGTTTCCTCAATTTCCACCCCTGTACATTCGTGCACCAGCGAACACGTAAATGTTGATGTCGACATCGCAGGACGGGGTCAACATACGGTCTCCTAGCCCGTAAACCAGCTTCTCGAAGTCGGTTCCAAATGGTTTGTGCAGACACCCTTTTCAAACCAGGTATGCGTCCAGCAGTGTTCGTTGCTGTGGCCGTTCGGTTACGCAAGTGCAGAATCCGGATGTAGCGATCTTGTGCTGCAGTTGTTATGCGAGGTCTTCCACTTCTGAGCCGGTCTTCAGCTGATTGAAACTGCTGTTACCTGTCTTAGAGACGTGAAATGGTGCTCTAATGGACGTTCATGTGGCGTGCGACTGCTGATTGCGATTCACCTAACTGGAGGCGGCCTATTGCAATGTTTCGATTTGGCAGGCTTAGTCTTGGCATCTTGTAACTCGTCAACGTCGAAATGGAAATGAGGCATCATTGCAAGCATTGCAACTTTGAATACCCATCCCAATCTTTTCCCCAAGTTTCACGTGCATTCGCCAAAATCCGACACTTTTACGCCGATTTCCTGCAATTGTCGCACAACGTGCGTTAAATTTGTTTTTGGGTGCATTCGGGCATGCTGTCCTATTCCAGGAACATTAACAAACATGGTCATTCAGCAACATTGTACAACAAAAAACTAAATTTTGTAAAATCAAACACTTTTCTTCTTTCCCTATCACTTATGTGTTTCTTTTTTGACATAGTATATATATGCATCTTGTACATTGCAGTGTAATAATTTCCAATCTCTAAGGGCGAGACGTAGACCAGTGGTAAAGCACCTGCTTGATGCGCGGTCGGTTTGGGATCGAACCCCGTCAGTGGGCTCACTGGGCTATTTCTCGCTCCAGCCAGTGCACCACGACTGGTATGTGCTATCCTGTCTATGGGATGGTGCATATAAAACATCCCTTGCTGCTCATCAAAAAGAGTAGCCCATAAAGTTGCGACAGCGGGTTTCCTCCCTCAATATCTGTGTTGTCCGACACCATATAACCGTAAATAAAATGTGTTGAGTGCGTCGTTAAATAAACCATTTCTTTAATTTTCAACCTCTAAATTGCTCATTGGTTATATTTATTAATCTCAACCCGATACTCAGGAAATACATGCTGTGTATGTCCTCTGTGTATTCTAAATACATCATCACTGCACAGCTAGACATGTTGCAGTTGTAAAAAAAACCCTGCTATAATGAGTTTCAGTTTTATAAATAAAATGAAAATAATAATACAGCATTGTAAAAAAACATATATATATATAAAACTGAAAACATGGGTATTGTTTTAATTAACTGGTTGGTTTACAAGAAACATTTTCTTTTTGACAGTTTACTGAAGAAAAACAGATTGGAATAGGCTAATAACCTGCTAGCATTGACACACGTAACGGGTTTGGGGTCATTGTTGGTAGAGTGCAGTTCGCCAATGAAGTAGGTGATGAGATGGTCCCTCCCTCTGCCCTTAATAACCTCAATATTTGTTGTGCTGACGCTGTCTTACCATTTCAGAGAACGCGGGGGAAATCTATTCACATGGCAAAATCCAACATATTGGACACATATTTTAAAGACGTTGAGTGGCTACCCCACCATGGACATGACTTAGATAGCATATACAATCCGTTCACTGAGATTAAGTTAAATGGACCTGATAATAATGAATTTAAAAGACGGGCGGCACAGTGTAAAACATAGTGGTACGTCTCGAGATTGCCAGACGCTCTTTTCATAGTCAACTGTGTAGGAGATTTTCACAGATAAAACAAATATACTACCCCCACCCCTCCAAAAAAGTTAGAATAATAATCAAAGTGGTACGACCACTGGTACCGTCTGTGCCACTTCTGCGATTGCGATTATGAATTCCCAATTCATCCCGAACAGGATATAAAACTGATAACCTACGTTATGAACATTTCATCATGAAGAGTTGGGAATCGATCTTTAATCCTAACTTTCGATAAGTTCAGGCTAAAACAAGAAAGGTTTTTTTTCTCCAGTACAACATAAAAGGTGCATGACATCCATTGATTTAACAGTCATTGAAACGCCTTCATATTTCATATTGCCACCCTGGTGTATTAAACCACCCAAAATTGTATTTGATCTTCTGCATCTGAAAACGGATCGCACAGATCCCACTATTTATAAACAGCACTTTATGGAAATTCAAGAGAGGTACTGTGATTACATTCCTGTTTATACGAGATGGGACTTCTGTGGCGTATGTTACAGTTTTTCCATCTGATGCAATAATTTCTATAAGATTACTGGATTCGGCATCTATTTTTACTGCGGAATTCCGGGCTATCGGTGAAGCCCTACAACAAATTAAGGATTATGTGGAATCCAAATACTTTTTCACGGGCTCGCTTTCATGTCTCCAAGCTTTACAAAATATGAAGCTGGAACATCCCTTATTTGGGATGTTGATACAAAAGTGTGTGTTTTTATCTGTTGTTAATAAAGATATTGTATTATGTTGGATGCCCAGTCACACTGGCATCTTGGGTCATGAAAATGCAGATACAGCTGCCAAGTCTGCTTTGGGTTTGCCTTATGTCGGGGCTGGTGTGCCTGACAATGATTTTAAACATGATATTAACCAGTATATCTTTTCAACTTGGCAAGATGTTTGGAACGGTACGGTTGCGAACACACTTCATTCTGTCAAGCTAGTCCTGGGAGAGAGGCAGTCCTCCTAGCGGTGCAGGGCGAATGAAATGGTTTCGCATCGGCCATACATACCTGGCGCATTCATCTGTTATAGAGAAGGATCCTCACCGCAGTGTTAGCACTGACGGGTCACCACATTTTAGTAGCATGTAATCATCTTGGACCGACGAGGAAATATATACTCTTCAAAAAAAAAGAAACTTGACATTGGTAAAAATAATGCTATCGGATTATTTTTACAGAATCAAAGACATCGTAAAGACAATCAAGTAAGTGAGCGAATGGTGATGCAAAAACACTATAAAATACGTTCGATTCGTATAAACGTAGACATAGTCAACGTTTGTACTGAAACGCAAAAGCGCAATCTTTGTATGCCGAACCGTCCGTTGGTGGGGCATAAAAAGCCACATCAGCAGTGATTCAAACAGACCGCATAACGACACTGTAGGTAACGCAATAATGCCAAGATTGACGTCAGCTCAACGCAATAATACCATTGGGAGCTTGCAAGGAGTGGCATGGTACAACACCTCTCAAAGTGTTAATGACAGGCCAAGGTCGTCCCAGAGTAACCACCGCCGCTCAAGATCGATAAATCCGGGTGTGTCATCTTCGAAATCGAACCACAACAGCGACACAAATCCCTGGACTACGCAGAATTTCTGACCAGACAGTTCGTAATCGGCTGAGGGAGGCAGGAGTTTGCCATAGAAGACCAGGAGGACTGTTTTGTTTTCAGATGAGTCTCATTTTCTCCTTCACGTGTCTATAGACGTCGAGGGGAACGTTATGCTCCAAACTGCGTGCAACAAGTCGACCATATTTGTGGTGACAGTGTCATGGTGTGGGCAGGAATCCATCATGGTGGTAGTACGGCTGTTGTGCATGCGGCAGGTGCACTGACGTCCATCAGATATCAGACAAGATCCTGCAGCATCACGTCATTCCGCACATGAACATTAACGGTGGAATGTTTCAGCATGACAATGCCAGACCACATGTTGCACGTGTTAGTCAGGAGTTTCTGCAGCGCCACAACGTTCAGATATTACCTTGGCCTGCCCGTTCGTTTGATTTAAACCCAACAGAACATCTAAGGGATGCACTGGATCATCGTGTGCGCCGGAGGAATCCACCACCTCAGACACTTCCGCGACTTCTTACGGCACGGCGCACAGCATGAGTGGCAGAACATTCCACAATGAGTTGTGCAACGTTTGATTGCTTCCATGCGTCACCATTGTCAAGCTGTCATCAGGGCTCATGGTGGTCTTAACCGATACTGACATTTTGCCCACCCCTATGTTACACATATGCCTGTGTACATATTGCTGGTGGATTGCCAGTGATACTGTTTGAGACATGTACAGAGTAATCCCCTTCCCATGGCGTCTTGATCTTTGGTTACTTGTGTCATGTCTACCAGGGTTTTTTTAAAATTATTATTAACTTTGAAAATCAATGTCAAGTTTCTTCTTTTTTTAAAGTATATATATTTGGTAGACAAAATGTGAACTTATCTTGAAGTTTTTACAAGATGTCGGTTTTTACTTATATACTCGAATTTTTAATATACTTGTGATATTTATACTTTGCACAGCTCTTTAAACTGTATTTTTAAATCTTAAAAAAAATATATGTTGCATTATTTTACCATTGTTTGACGCACAATAGCTGATATGTTTTTGTGCTGGGGTGTCGTGAAACATTCATTCAGTCATTCAGTCATTCGTCATTAATTCCTTTGTGTAATACATGTATATTATATTTGTCACGTTCAAAAATAGTTTTAGCACACAATTCCTAAATAAGTTGGGGGGGGGGGGGTTATATGTACCACAGCACAAAGCTTTATTTGGATGAAATTAACGGTGCATGTAAAATGAACACGCAATTGATTACTTGGTATGTAGTCAGGCAGGTCACATGATAACATTTTACCAGAAGCCGTTCATGACTGTTTAGAAATGGTCATTAATTATAATCGGTCAGTAAAAACACTCGTGTATTATTTTGTATAAATTAATGAGTAAAAATTTACCAAAATACTAGGAAAAGAATGAAGTTGTGATCGATTTAAGAGAAGAGATTTTAATTAAATATGTTTTAGTTAAAAATAAATAAAATGATGCAACTGCGCCATATCGTCGGGAGAGCGTGATGGTGTGGTTATGGAGGGGTTATTGAACATACTGAATTTCATTTATATTTGCAGGCCTACACATAAACAGGTCAGGGATTCTAACGTTATGTTTCCACTGATCAGCTTGAACTTGGACATGGAATAATTTAACGTGCACGTTCAGAGCAAACTGTTGTAGCGCACGCCTGTCATGGGCGTAATTACGTTCTGGCGCAGGTAAGTTATTTCGTCCAGAACAGGGACTGACCAGCCCTGTACATGCATCCTATGGGAATACTAACAAAAGGTGTTTGAACACCAAACATCTACTGTGTGCTCCCTAATGGGCCTGTCATGTCAATTTAGGTGAGGTTAGGGTTTAACGTGCACGTTCACAGCAAGCTGTTTTAGCGCACGCCTGTCATGGATGCAGGTGTCTACTTACGCCGGCCCCTTCGTCCAGGACATGAAAGGGGTTGGGGGAAGAGAAGGGACAGCCCACGTTTGGCAAGTGCAAGAGAGCACAAGCAGCTCGACCAGAGTCGGTAGCGGATAGAGGTATTTTTAGTGCTGTTGAATTTTGAAATGTCCAGTAGGATTGAGTTCAGTCATATTGGTTTGGCAAGTGCAAAAGAGCACAAGCAGCTCGACTCGGAGTCGGTAGCGGATAGAGGTATTTTTAGTGCTGTTGAATTTTGAAATGTCCAGTAGGATTGCGTTCAAAGTTAAAAAGATTCGCGCAATTTCGTTAAATAATTTTGGCTCGTGATTTGGAACGGTTCATCAAAAGTATATAAGGAGATATTTGAGTGATTTTTATTTAGTTGGCCGAATTACAGCTCTTTCTGGAACCGTGCTTATTGGGGGCCGTCTTGGTGTTCTCCCATAGTTGCCACCTAGTTTTAGCCCTTCTGGGGGTTACATCGATTGTCATATGAATGGAGCTGATCTGGCATATATATGACCAATATGTGCACTTTAAATGGTTTTTAACGAAATTTAATATGTATGTCCCCTCTTTGAACACCCCTTCCTAGGCGAAGCCCATCTATATCGATATTTGGTGTCGTAAGTGGGGATATTGTTCGGTCGGAATATTTGAATATTCGCTTGCTAATTTGCTGTTGGAATAGTAATATTTTCAAGTATTCGAATATCTGGAGGGTTTGGGTTTTGGGGTTGTTTTTTTAGGACGTATGGGAAGACTTGATAGATAATATGGTTTCCTTGAATTCTAAGATTGGTTCTGCAAATTGCTTACCACCTGCATTCATTTGGGAACATAAAGCATGTCGACAGTTTCATAACAGAGCATTATATTAGTAGTGACGTCTGATGCGGGTGGCTGCAATTCATAAAAAGTAGTTTCGATAATTCAGAAATGGGGTTTATCTACACTAACCAGTATATTGTTATAGGACAGTCGGTGCACCACGACTAGTATATCAAAGGCCGTGGTATATGCTCTCTTGTCTATGGGATGATGCATATAAAAGATCCCTTGGTACTAAATAGACAAAATGTAGCAGGCTTCATCTCAAAGACAATGTCAAAATTAACAAATGTTTGACATCCAATAGCCGATGATTAATAAATCAATGTGATCTAGTGGTGTCGTTAAACAAAACAAAACAAACTAATCAGTATGTTGATTTCAAATTCTATAAATAAGAATTAAAACAAAAACTCTGCTAGTAATTATTCATACAACAGTGAATTTTGGGATATTACAAACTCTTCTAGGAGCCAATTATTCAAAAATAAATTTTACTTCAAAAACCAAAATAGATACTGGAAAAATAAATTGCGTACATCAAATTTAAGATTACTGCTCGAAACAGGTAAATGGTTTAAAAACCATGCTATGTAAAGTTTGTTATATTGATATTGAAGATAAATACCAGTAATTATTTATTCAATGATAAAAATCAAACTATTGAAAACAAAAGAAAATATATTTTCAAAATATTAAAGAACTAATCCTAGTGGTTTTAAAATTAAAGGTGTGCTGTGAGTGTGTCTTTGTATAATGTACCATTATAGAAAAACCTTGCTTTATTTATTTTAGATAATATCTAGTCTTGTGAACGTGTGAATTGATGTTTCTCCTTAGCACTTTTTAACTATTTTGATTAACTCAGGGTGGGGGGTAGGGGGGCAAAAAAAACCCGAACTGATCTGGTGGTTTCCTCTGAGTTCTCACCGCATATTTGTTTTCTTCATACTGTTTTAATGTTTTTGATAATTTGATTTTGACAATTCTGTAACACTAGATGAGAAGTTAAAATATAATATAATATAAAAGTTATTAAAAGTTCATTAGACAATTCAAACTAAAAAAAATTAAATCCATTTGTTTGATGGTGAATTGTTGTTTAGTTAGTATTCGAATATTAGCTCGTCATTTCCAGCGAATATTCCAATATTAAAATTTGTTTAAGACTGAATACCAAACACTATCTGGCTGAAGCTGTGGTGACCAGAATGTATCAAACAATTTGTTTGGCTAGAACTAAAAACTGAAGTTGGTTCGATATTCAACGTTCAACATTCAATATTCAATATTGCTCTGACAGAACAACATTCAACATTCAATATTTTTCTCAATTAGGTGACATTCTTTAAAGTCTACTATACATTTAAGTGTATGTCCTATGATTGATACTATGGTGAATCTAGGGTGGCTTAGTGATATAAGATAGTATAATATGGTGTGGCTCGGAAATAAAGCACAGAGCTAAGCATCGCCGAAATCTACAAAACACAATGATTATATAGCAAAATAATCAACATAGGCACACATCTGAAACTAAACATAGAATGATTATGATATGATAAACAGGTGTTCACTAGTGCACATTCCACCGATATATAACAAATACAGGGCGGCTCAGGGGCAACTTACACGGTAACGCTCCGTCAAAATATATGGTACATAGTATAACTACACCACCCTCGTTTACAGGCACACAATTCTGAAACTAAACATAGAAAGTTTATGAAATTCTACGGATCCATCATCTGGTGCATGTTGTATGGAAATGCGAAGAACCTAGGTTAGCTCAAGGCTCTATCTGAACGTGGCACCCCGTTAAAGGTCGATGTTCGAATTTCAGCTCGATATTCACATTAGACCTTCAATTCTTAAACTAAACATAGTAGTAGTAGTACACATTCAACCCATAAATAACAAACACGTAGTGGCTTAGGGCCAACTTCCAAGGTAACGCCCCGTCAAAGTATACGCTACACAGTATAACTATACCACACTCGTTTACAGGCACACAATTCTGGAACTAAACATAGAAAGTTTATGAAATTCTACAGATCCATCCTCTAGTCCTTGATCTATGGAAATGAGAAGAACCTAGGGTGGCTCAAAGCTCTATCTGAACGTGACGCCTCGTTAAAAGTCAAATAGAATGTTTATCAAATGATAGAGATGTATTCAGAAGCGCACATTCAACCCATAAATAACAAACACAGGCTGGCTAAGGGGCAACTTCCAACGTTACGCCCCATCCATGTATATAGTCTAAATTCGGATTTCAGCTCAATATTGAGATTTGACCCATATTTTTGAAACTAAATATAGAATGTTTATCATTTGATAACCAAGTGTTCAGTGGTGCACATTCAGCCCAGAAATAACAAACACAGAGTGGTTCGGGAGCAACTTCCCACGTAACGCCCCATCCATATATAAGGTAGACAGTGTAAAATCAATATACCCACAATTCTGAAACTAAGCATAGACTGTTTATCATATGATAGACAGGTGTTCAGCAGTGTACACCCAACTCATAACTAACAAACCAAGGGTGGCTCAAGGGCAACTTCCATTGTAACATCCCTTTAAACTATATTGGTACAAAGTATAACTACACCACCCTCGTTTACAGGCACACAGTTCTTTAACTAAACGTATAAAGTTTATGAAATTCTACAGATTCATCATCTAGTGCTTAGGCATATTCTATAAAAATGAACAGAACCTAGGGTGGCTAAAGGCTTTATCTTAGAACGTGACATCCCGTTAAAGGGACATTCCCGAGTTTGCTGCATTGTAAGATGTTTCCGACTAATAAAATATTTCTACGATTAAACTTACATATTAAATATATTTTCTTTTTTAGAATATCAATGTGTTTCTGGTCCTCTCAATATTTATAAGAAGCCCAAACTGGAGTCTGTCTTCAAATAATTGCGTACGTACGAAAACATATATTTTAGGAAATCTAATGAAATTTAACCTAGTACAAATATTAGAACGATCAGAAACACGTTTATTATACCGCCACTAATATTCTATGCAGAAAAATATATTTGATATGTAATTACAATCGTTAAAAAGTCTTTGTTAGTCGATAACAATTTAAAAATTGTAGCAAACTCAGGAATGTCCCTTTAAAGTTCGAAATTCGTATTTTAGCTCAATATTCAGATTAGACCCACAATTCTGAAACTAAACAGAATGTTTATTATATGATAAAGATGTATTCAGAAGTGCACATTCAATCCATAAATATCAAACACAGGGTGGCTCAGGGGTAACTTCCAACGTTACGCCCCATCCATGTATATAGTCTAAATTCGGATTTCAGCTCAATATTGAGATTTGACCCATATTTTTGAAACTAAATATAGAATGTTTATCATTTGATAACCAAGTGTTCAGTGGTGCACATTCAGCCCAGAAATAACAAACACAGAGTGGTTCGGGAGCAACTTCCCACGTAACGCCCCATCCATATATAAGGTACACGCTGTAAAATCAATATACCCACAATTCTGAAACTAAACATAGACTGTTTATCATATGATAGACAGGTGTTCAGCAGTGTACACCCAACTCATAACTAACAAACCAAGGGTGGCTCAAGGGCAACTTCCATTGTAACATCCCTTTAAACTATATTGGTACAAAGTATAACTACACCACCCTCGTTTACAGGCACACAGTTCTTTAACTAAACGTATAAAGTTTATGAAATTCTACAGATTCATCATCTAGTGCTTAGGCATATTCTATAAAAATGAACAGAACCTAGGGTGGCTAAAGGCTTTATCTTAGAACGTGACATCCCGTTAAAGGGACATTCCCGAGTTTGCTGCATTGTAAGATGTTTCCGACTAATAAAATATTTCTACGATTAAACTTACATATTAAATATATTTTCTTTTTTAGAATATCAATGTGTTTCTGGTCCTCTCAATATTTATAAGAAGCCCAAACTGGAGTCTGTCTTCAAATAATTGCGTACGTACGAAAACATATTTTAGGAAATCTAATGAAATTTAACCTAGTACAAATATTAGAACGATCAGAAACACGTTTATTATACCGCCACTAATATTCTATGCAGAAAAATATATTTGATATGTAATTACAATCGTTAAAAAGTCTTTGTTAGTCGATAACAATTTAAAAATTGCAGCAAACTCAGGAATGTCCCTTTAAAGTTCGAAATTCGTATTTTAGCTCAATATTCAGATTAGACCCACAATTCTGAAACTAAACAGAATGTTTATTATATGATAAAGATGTATTCAGAAGTGCACATTCAATCCATAAATATCAAACACAGGGTGGCTCAGGGGTAACTTCCAACGTTACGCCCCATCCATGTATATAGTCTAAATTCGGATTTCAGCTCAATATTGAGATTTGACCCATATTTTTGAAACTAAATATAGAATGTTTATCATTTGATAACCAAGTGTTCAGTGGTGCACATTCAGCCCAGAAATAACAAACACAGAGTGGTTCGGGAGCAACTTCCCACGTAACGCCCCATCCATATATAAGGTACACAGTGTAAAATCAATATACCCACAATTCTGAAACTAAACATAGACTGTTTATCATATGATAGACAGGTGTTCAGCAGTGTACACCCAACTCATAACTAACAAACCAAGGGTGGCTCAAGGGCAACTTCCATTGTAACATCCCTTTAAACTATATTGGTACAAAGTATAACTACACCACCCTCGTTTACAGGCACACAATTATTTAACTAAAGGTATAAAGTTTATGAAATTCTACAGATTCATCATCTAGTGCTTAGGCATATTCTATAAAAATGAACAGAACCTAGGGTGGCTAAAGGCTTTATCTTAGAACGTGACATCCCGTTAAAGGGACATTCCCGAGTTTGCTGCATTGTAAGATGTTTCCGACTAATAAAATATTTCTACGATTAAACTTACATATTAAATATATTTTCTTTTTTAGAATATCAATGTGTTTCTGGTCCTCTCAATATTTATAAGAAGCCCAAACTGGAGTCTGTCTTCAAATAATTGCGTACGTACGAAAAAATATATTTTAGGAAATCTAATGAAATTTAACCTAGTACAAATATTAGAACGATCAGAAACACGTTTATTATACCGCCACTAATATTCTATGCAGAAAAATATATTTGATATGTAATTACAATCGTTAAAAAGTCTTTGTTAGTCGATAACAATTTAAAAATTGCAGCAAACTCAGGAATGTCCCTTTAAAGTTCGAAATTCGGATTTTAGCTCAATATTCAGATTAGACCCACAATTCTGAAACTAAACAGAATGTTTATTATATGATAAAGATGTATTCAGAAGTGCACATTCAATCCATAAATATCAAACACAGGGTGGCTCAGGGGTAACTTCCAACGTTACGCCCCATCCATGTATATAGTACTCAAGTGTAAAATCAATGTACCCACAATTCTGAAAGTAAACTAAATCTGTCCCGTCATATAATCGCTCGCATCCTGTTAGGATACATAACAGCTTTAATAGAGATTATTATATGAGTTAGCAGGCCCGTCGGAGAATTTTGTTTTAAATGGGGTGGGCTAATGATCAGGGTCGTTGTTAAGCATGGCACGATGTGCCTTGCTAGAGAGTACACAGCGCCCGAGATGTGTAGGGGGTCTGGGGGCATGCCCCACCGGAGAAATTTTAAAATTGGATGGCTTTAAACGCCTTTTCTTGGCATCTGAATCGCAAAATTAGCCATTTTTAAACAATCATTTAAAAACTATTTTAAGCATTATTTTGCATAGTATTATAACCCAATAATGTTTGTTTGTCTTGGCATCTTGATAGCAAAATTACCCATTTTCAGATGGTGATCAGTTTATTATGTGTGGGTTGCATGTGCACTATTGAACACTTTTTTATCATATGATAAACATTCTATGTTTAGTTTCAGAATTGTTGGTCTAATCTGAATATTGTGCTCATCTCCGAATTTCGACATTTAACAGGACGTCACGTTCAGATATAATCTTGAACCACCTTAGACTCTTCACATTTCCATAGAACATGCACTAGATGACGGATCTGTAGAATTTCATACACTTTCTATGTTTAGTTTCAGAATTGTGTGACTGTAAACGAGCAGGGTGTAGTTATACTGTGTACGATATACATGGATGGGTTGTTACCGTGAAGGTTGCCCTGAGCCACCCCAATTTTGTTATATATGGGTTGAATGTGCACTGCTCAAAACCTCTTTATCATATGATAAACATTCTATGTTTAATTTCAGAATTGTGGTTACCTTTATTTTGCTCTGTGTATTATTTATATTGGGAAGTTGCCCCGGAGCCACCCCGTGTTTGATGTGTTGGTTGGATGTGCACTATTGAACACTTGTTTATCATATGATAAACATTCTATGTTTAGTTTCAGAATTGCGGGTCTAATCTGAATATTGAGCTGATCTCCGAATTTCGACCATTAACGGTGCGTCTCGTTCAAATAGAGTCTCGAAGTACCCTAGACACTTCACATTTCCATAGAATATGCACTATAGAGGATGAATCTGTAGAATTTCATAAACTTTCTATGCTTAGTTTCAGAATTGTGTAACTGTAAACGAGTGTGGTGTAGTTATACTGTGTACCATATATATGGATGAGGCGTTACCTTGAATTGTTGTTTGTTTTTGTTTTTTTGGGTTTTTTTGTTTGTTTTTTTTTGTGGGTTTTTTTGACGTTTCCGGCACTACTGGACAATTCGCCGGTTGTCCCATTTATTTATCAATATCCTACATATTTACAATTAACCAGGTTCTCCTTGAATGTTAAAAATATATGTACATTAAAAGTGTTTGTGCTTGTATCATAATAAAATATATTTACTGCATGCTTGTGTTCTTGTTTTCGTTTAAAACCTTTAGTGTATGTTGTTTAAAATTGATTAGTTAAAAGATTCTAACCTGGTTTGCGGGCCTGGCCTCCAAAGCTACAAGCCGGGAGGGGAGGTCCAGGCCTATTTTTTCTACGTTTTATGCATAATTTGCCAATAATTTTCATAGTTGATACGTATGTCGAAGGCGTCATTGCACGAGGCAACGACCCCTTCGAAACACCAGTGTTTTAAGACTTTTTCTCTTCTTTTAGGCCATTCTAATGCGGCAAAATAGTCTGTTTCAACTCTTGAATATACTAAATGTTTGAAAAGTCCAATTTCATTACATAGCTTATTACCCTCTAATAATTTTCGTGTAGTCCAAATTACCCGTATAACTTTACTCCAGTGAAAGATCCCTAAGTTCGACGCATAGTTGCCAAATTTATGTTTAATTCCAAAAGTCATTCTATATGGATTTAATCTGAATGTATCGCCAATTTATCGCGTTACCTTGAAAGTCGCCCTTGAACCACCCCGTTTTTGTTATATATGGGTTGAATGTGCACTGGTGAACACTTGTTTATCATATGATAAACATTCTATGTTTAGTTTCAGAATTGTGGGTAGCTTGATTTTACACTGTGGATGGGGCGTTACGTGGAAAGTTGCCCTTGAGCCACCCTGTTTTTATCATGTATTGGTGAGATGGACACTGTTAAACACCTCTTTATCAAATGAAAAACTATCTATGTTTACTTTCTTTTTCAATACCTTTACAGTGTTAGTAGATTTTGGTGTGGATTACCACTTTGCTTTATTTCCCACACTATTAACGAACGATTTGATGAAACTGACGAAATGTGAACTCCAAAACAAAAGAAACAGATATGTTTATTTAGATAAGGGTGTCTGGTACTCTTACTGAAACAGCAAAACCCATCATAATTAGAAAAAACGTTTGAGGAAGATTTTAATATTTTAAAAATAAATAAACTGTTGTTATTTTCTTAGTACAAAATGTAATTTTAGAAAGTGAATTGACACATAGAGTTATGATCTGTCTCCTACAAATGATTATTAAATATTCGCTATTAATTTATACGCCAGACGCCCTTATTGAAATAAACATACCTTACAATATCTACAATGTTTTGTTTTGGTGTTAATGTTTCGTCGTTAACGTTTCGTCAGTTTCATCAAATCGTCCATTAATAGTGTGGGACTTATTCTCACAGGGGTGAAATTCCCCCTCGCAATGTAAAACAGGCTCTTACAAGTCCCCTCAAATTGTTCTTGTCACGGGGATTCTATAATTCCCGTAACTGAATAAAACACGATTATCAAAATATCTCTCCTAACTGTATATATATTAGATCTCTCTGTAACAGGCTGTTAAACCCTAGTATGGCTCGTCTAGGTATGATCAGAGATACGATCTTATATAAGGTATATACTATTATAGCACGTTAGTTCTCTAGAAACACAACAAAAACACAATACACTTTGGAATCTGTATTAATCTACGCTGACAAATGTACAGCCGTAGTAGTTAATTAATAACAGCAATAATAACAACCCAGAACTGATCACTTAATTAGTTAATCTCTAGGTGTCTAGTTACACAATATGCGAATCACTTCACCGTTACACCACACCCACACGTGTGATAATTGAGAAACGCTTCCAGGAGAAGTTAATTAATAAAGGAATTACAACACCATTCCTAACTGGTTAATTTTTAATTAACCCTACTACTCGTTCAGTAACCTTGTGATAAAGAATTAATATTGGTACCTATCACAATAAAGACAATAACCTACAATGTACCTAGGTCCGCTAGGATGACTGGCTAAGCTTTATATTACCAAATACTCATATAATGTTAGAACAAAAAGTCTACGATTTACTTCGTCAGATGACCGAAGACACTGTCTAAAGAATATTGGTATAATACAGTATCAAAATATTTAAAGTCACATCAATCACATCAAGGTTATACACAGAGCAGAAATAAAAATATTTACCAAAGTCCAACGGACTACGTTCCCTGGGAGCCGTCCTTTTCGTTCTCTTCGATATCTCTAAAACACTAGCTATTTATTATAAATCAGGATTTTGCCTGGGGGTACAAGGCGGTACCTCACGTATATTTCTCTCTGATCGTCAGTCTGGCTGTCGCCAACCGCGAGCAATCTCCTGGCCATAAACAGCACTACCGGAGATATTACGTAACTACTAGCCACATGGCCTCCGCACCTGGCTGGGTGTGTATTAGGCGTACCGATCGAGGACCGTCGCGCAGAAGTATTACGTAACAAGTTGCCCATCTGGGCTTAAGTGCAATGAAACTGCACACGGCCCTCTAACACAATAAAAATCGCCACAGGCGAAAACAAATTAAGAGCATGTACCGTCACAGTTCTCTTTTGTTCTTCACATTTGCATTCTTCTTTCTTTTCTTTTTCTATATCTGTCTTCGTTTTATATTCCTATCTTTCTGTTTATTCTTTTGTGTTTCTTTATCTTAAATTTTCTTCGTTTTTGTTTTCTTTTTCTCTGTATTTTCTTTTTTCTTTCCAGTTTAGCTCTTATTTCTTTTTGTCTCTGTCTATTTTGTTTGTTTTTATATTATCTTATTCCTATTTACTTTTCCTATCTCGTATTTTTATTTTCTGTTTCTCTTCTATATTATTTTCGTTTTCTATTTGTCCATCTTTCTACTTATTGTCTTCCCCTTCATTCTATTCTTTGTCAACTTTCATTTTCTTTTATTCTTGATTCTTCTAATTACTCGTTCTTTCTCCTGTTCTGACTGTTCTATGTTATGTTTGCCTTTGTTTTCGACAAACGGAAGGAAGAGAACATAGTAGAGTGAAAATAGGAGAAAGAAAGAGTAAACAGAAGATTAAGAGAAAATAAAAGTGTCAGAGATTAGGATAAAGGAAAACTAAAAGGAAGATAATATAGAATAGAAACAGAAAAAAGAGCAGAGGAGATAGGAAAAGTAAATACTGTGTATCATATATACAATCGTTCGGAAATGCCTGAAACGTAAAAAAAAATTAAAAAAATAATAATAAAAATATATATATATATACGGATAGGACGCTACAGTGAAAGTTGCCCCGGAGCCACCCCGTATGTGTTATATATGAATTGAATGTGCACTGATCAACACTTCTTTATCATATGATAGACATTCTATGTTTAATTTCAGAATTGTGGTTAGGTTTATTTTGCACTGTGTATCATATATATTGATGGGGCGTTACTTGGGAAGTTGCCCCTGAGCCACCCTGTGTTTCCCATTGTGTGGGTTGGATGTGTACTATCGTATGATAAACATTCTATTTTTAGTTTCAGAATTGTGCGTCTAATCAGAATATTGAGCTGATCTCCGAATTTCGAAATATAACGGGGTGTCACGTCCAGATAGTCTTGAGCCACCCTAGACTCTTCACATTACCAGCGAACATTCACTATAGGATGGATCTGTAGAATTTCATAAACTTTCTATGTACAATTTCAGAACTGTGTGCCTGTAAACGAGTGTGGTGTAGTTATACTGTATACCATATATATGGATGGAGCGTTACCTCAAAAGTTGCCCCTAGAAACGAGTGTGGTGTAGTTATACTGTATAGGCCTACGACATATATATAGATGTGGCGTTACCTTGAAAGTTGCCCCTGAGCCACCCCGTGTTTTTTTTATATATGGGATGAATGTGCACAGCTGAACACCTGTTTATCATATGACTGTACACTGTGTATCATATATATACTCTTCAAAAAAGTAGGGGAACCTGAAATATTAATATCAACTATTAGACCACAGACATCCTAGTAAATAACGTTCAGGTCTGTTTATCCACACATCGAAACACATTCCATAGTTTGCACATGCATCACGCAGTTGCCCTGTACACGTGTGTGGGATCCCAGATAGCAGATGCTAGTGGCCCACTGGTGGCTTTACTAGTGGCCCACCAGTGGCAGCCTTCGGTGGCTCCACGGAATTTTGTCACCAATCACCCACCAGTGTCATTCTCGATTTTGACAATTTCCAGGAAGTTTCATTAATCACTGTGGAACATTAGTTCTGTCAATCTTTTTCATTCTGTTGATCATACAGTTGTTAATGTTTTGTTTTTAATAATTTTTATTGTTTGAATTTGCGATTTACTGATAAAAAACGCGTCAACTTTCAAATTTCACTTCTGACCCCAATCGTCCTTCAAGATCTTTGGTGGTCATAAAACCTACTGTAATACTGAACTACCGGTTGTAATGTTTGCCCAATTAATTCACTATTATCATATAACCATTCCCCACAGCTAATATACCTTACAATTTTGGCAATTGTAAATTCTTATTAGAGTTCCCCTACTTTTTTTGAAGAGTATATATTGATGGGGCGTTACGTGGGAAGTTTCCCTTCTGCCATCCTGTTTTTGTTATGTATTGGTGGGACGGACACTATTGAGTCCCTCTTTATCAAATGATAAAAATTCTATGTTTACTTTCTTTTTCAGTACTTTTACAATGTTAGTACATTTTTGCGTGGATTACCATTTTGCTTTATTTCTTAGTCATCCCATATTATCGTTTATTCCTAAGTCACTCTAAATTGGTTGTTTTCATAGACAAAGAGTTGTATTTTAATTGAAGTTTTTAAAGAATGTTAATTGCATCTTGCAGAAAAATATTCTGAATGTTGAATGTTGTTCTGTCAGAGCAATATTCAATACTGAATGTTGAACGTTTAATATCGAACCAACTTTCACTTCCCTAATTAATCATAGTGACACGCCGATTTATAAAGTCAACGGAATAGGCCTACTCCTCTTTTTTTCTCTCTTTTTTTTTTTTTTTTGATCACTGTAGAATTTAGTAAAACAAACTTAGCTGGAATTTTAGTTACAGTGACACATGTATAATGTAGGCCTACAAGTGGCGCTCAGGGCACGTGCCATACCTGCCATACCCTATGTACGTCACTGCCTACACGGGGGGGGGGGGGGGGCGTTTTCTGTAGGCCCCTATTTTTCTTTGAAAAACATATTTTAAGATGTTAGCTTAATACTACCTATGTATAAATTGCATACCTTCTGTCTCGGTTTTTTTTTTTTTTTTTTGTTTCTGTGTGTTGTTGTTTTTACACGCCTGTCATACATATAAAGCCTACACCCCTATTCCCCCATCCTCGTCCCTTGGTAGTGATACGTGCCTTGCACCTATTTCACAGTCTTTGTGTTGTGCACTATTATTTTGGTTTATAAAAAATTACACGAATCTAATATTATTAATGTTGTTTTTGATAAAATGTTAAGCAGCTTCAACATGAAAGTACAAAATAAAAGTTAATAAAACAACATAATAAAAATAATTTCATTCGCAATATTAACCAATGAAATCGCCGAATTCCTTCTGTGCACGGATCAACAGGTACACAGCAAAACGCGGAAGTTAACTTTTTCAAGAGGAAACGAATTGAGTCACGACGTTATTGGTATCATAAATCGCAGGTAACCTATATTTTTTCGCCAAAGTATTGTAGTATACCACTTGCTGTTGTCAGCGATTAACAAACACCAGACAAAGGCTACATTAGCCTTGTGTAAATGAATCGATCGTTGAGTAGCCTAATAACCACATAACAGTGACTTCTACCATAGTTGGGGTTTCACGGTTTGTTTAATAATAAGCCACTTTCCAGCCGTATTAATGTCAGCTTTCATTGAAATGTAGCTAGGAAAATATTTTTATAATAAGCTCAAATCAGATGGATACACTGATACAGGCCACATTATAATAAACATTTAACGTTGTCATGTAGAACTTGCTAAGTTGAAATTAGAATATTTACAAGTAGGCCCGAATCATGCGAATGCATTTGACATTTAAATTTATAAAATAAATTATATATAAAGTAATGAGTCAGTCTCCATTTCCTGACTGCTGCATGCCTAATTATGTACATCATTGTAGACATTCTACAATATGGTAGTTTTCTAATTGTAGCTAATTTTTTCATGACAGGACAAGTAGGCCTAATTAAATCATGGAAACTTAAATGGACATTCCTGAGTTTGATGCATTGTAAGATGTTTCCAACTTGGTTACTAATAAAATATTTCTACAATTAAACTTACATACATATTAAATATATTTTCTTGTTTAGAATATCATTCAGTGTTTGTATATTCAATGTGTTTCTGGTCGTCTTAATGTTTCTAAGAAGCCCAAACTGGATTTTGTCTTCAAATAATTTCATACATATGAAAAAATAATATTATAGAAAATAAAATGAAATTTAACACAGCAAGGGTGTAGCGTGATCTGGACCTGGGGGGTTCGGATATGAACCAAGTGGACCTTTTTCTATTTTGTTTTTGCACCACCAGAAACTCCATATATATGTAAACCTGTATGTTTTAGTTCTGAAAGCGGACCATTTGCTTCAGCCCCTGTACAGTACAAATATTCGAACAATCAGAAACACGTTTAATATACAGCCACCAATATTTTATGCAGAAAAATATATTTGATATGTAATTACAATTGTTAAAAAGTATCTGTCAGTCAGTAACATCTTAAACATTGCAGCAAACTCAGGAATGTCCCTTTAATGATAGAAAATGTAATTATGTATACAATGTCAAATTTTAAAAAGACAATAAGCGAGTAAGAGAGGAGACACAAAGGTATTTTTCTTTTGAAAAATTAGTTTGAATCCATAATTTTGTTTCAATGTTGAATGATGTATTTAATAAAAAGTATTAAGTAGACTTATGATTTCAAGGTATCAATCAGAATTTCTTTTTTCAAGATATATAGTTGTATTAGACTGCATTATTTCAAATTGAAAGTGAGAAACATTGACCGCATTGTCTCATTATGCTATCTTATTTCAAGCAGGTCACGTGTTTTTTAAGCTGGTCAAAGTTCTTTTGGTCTGCTGTTTTTAAAAAAAAATAACAACAAGCCATATTTTACTTTCTAGTTCAGGGCTCAAACTTAAGAATTTGTAATCCAGAAAATTAAAAACAAAAAAACCCACTGCCATGGGGCAATCTGCCCACTGACGGCAGTTTGTATTTTAAGGTAACGAATAAACATGACTGAAAGGTTATTTTACTGTATGAAGTCTTTTTCAAATGTACGGGGCGAGGATAGCCCAGTGGTTCAGTGCTTGCTTGATGCGAGGTCGGTTTGGGATCGATCCCCGTTAGTGGGCCCATTGCGTTATTTCTTGCTCCAGCCAGTGCATCAGAGGATGTGGTATGTGCTATCCTGTCTGTGGGATGGTGCATATAAAAGATCCCTTGCTGCTAATCGAAAAGTGTAGCCCATGAAGTGGTGACAGCGGGTTTCCTCTCTCAATATCTGTGTGGTCTTTAACCATATGCCTGACGCCATATAACCGTAAATAAAATGTGTTGTGTGCGTCGTTAAATAAAACATTTCCTTCCTTCCTTTTCAAATGTACAGAATTGTGTATACATTTTGGTGTACATTTTGCCATCATTACGACATTAGGAAGCTTTACTGTGATAGCAGTAATTTTTATCTCACAACACAAGAGTGCCTATGGTAACACCCCTGACCTATGGCAATTTATATCACAGTGGCAGTTGCCTTCGGTGCTGCCATTAAATTTGAGCCCTGCGTTAGTCAGTGGACATAAGCGTTCTGATTATGTGACAAATTTGGCGGCAAAGAAGTGGTTTCTGCCAGAGTTTGCCTACATAATATAAATATGTTTTCATTGCTTTTAATTAAAATATAACTTTCGTGTGTATTAAACAGACAAATGGAAACTGGTATGAGCAGGCCTCTACATTGTGACCGAATTGGTCGCATATGTGACCGTTTTTTCGTTTGGCAATTATAACATGTTATATGGTCGCCAGAACCAAAGTTGATACAAACAGACCAGCAATAGTCACACTAGGAGAAAATTCTGGCAAAATAGTCTGTATATACCACTAAAGTTTGCCTTGTTAGTCCAATTTGCCTTCAATTTCGCGTAGATAAAAATCATTACATCATTGATAATATGATTACCACGAAAACAGACCACAACCATGTTTTCGCCAAACAATCAAAGTCAAATTTTTAACAAATTTATAATAGAGTGAACTATCTAAATAGTTTTTAAATGTTTCTTGGTACACCTTATAAAACACTTTATTTAAAAGGAAAGTAAACGTTTGTAACACAGTATTACAATCATGTCAATAACTTAAACAAAACAATGAAAAGCCGATTACGTGATTAACATAGACTGGGATCTCTGTCAACCTTTTATATGCAGCACACAAACACATTGTCAATATAAAGTAAAAAAACAGTTAACTATCGGCGAAAACCTGAATATATACTAAGATTCCCGAATGTATTACTTGCGATGTTACAACTATGAGGCACTTTTTTCCCCTTTTCGATGGAAAATACTTTATACTATTTTTGTTCAAATCTGATTTGTACAAATAAAATGTGTCAGTAATGCATGAATTAAAAGCAGAGGAAAAACACTGATTAATTTAAGTAATATTTTATTAGTCAAAGACTAAATGTTATAAAAATTAGCAATTAACTAATTTGGCAATTAACAGGGTGAGCATTGATTGTAAACAGTGTAATCAATTCAGCTAGTCTTAAACAAATGTTATTGTTTACCTGACTGACCTGTGTTTCAAATCACCTTTTTATTCTTTTTCAGAATGTGTTTTGCTAGTTTGTTTTCATAAATACTGTCTGGAATTATGTCTGCATTGTGATGTAGGTGGACTAGAAGCAGTAAACATCCAATGTTTAAATCATTCAACACAACATCATCCATAACATCTGAGCACACACAGCAAAAGAAATGGCGGAACAGGGCGGGCTAAATTCTCCACCTCCCCAGTTACCACCCAAACACAGTGCTCCATCATTCAGGGAGAAGAAAGATGTTTTGGGGCGTGCCAGTTTGATAAACAAACCTGTTCCGAAGCCGAGAACACGAACAAGGACAACTCACAAGGCGGGTGTTGCTGAGAGTAAGGTACCCACAGCTCCAGACCGCCCTGTACCAAGGCCACGGACTAGAACGCAATCCTCGGAAAATATTTTTCTCCCAAAACCATACCTGGAATCGGATCTCGATTCTTACCGAGGAGGAAATGCTAATAAAAATGATTCTCCACAAACAGCAAATATAGTATCAGATGGTGTTTATGGTAATGTAACAACAGATGATGATGATGTTTATGTCAATTATGAGGAAAGCGAATTTAAGATACCCATTGATGCTGATGAGGCGGGCAGGATGGTGGAGGATATGGTCAATGCACAGTTTGCAAACTCGAGTGATGCTTGTAATAATTCAGTGTTTGATAGTCACGAACAGACTGCTCGTAATTCTGGTGGTAACAACTCACATTCAAAAAATATCCCAGTCCAGAGAGTAGAGGCCATTCAGAGAAAATATGGACAGCCAATGACATCAGATGCTGAAAACAGCAGCATTCACCGAGAAACCCCTCATTCATCTAAAGGAACCGAAAAAAATAATACTGAAAAACAACCTATTTATGACATCCAAGAATTCATAGGAAACAGACCAGGAAAGCCCCATATGAGCCCCATTTTGATTCCTAGTAAAATTTCATCCCTGCCTTCTATTCAAGAACCAGATACAAACACAAATTTGGTATTTGTTTCTGGAACCACCACAGATTCTTCTGCAGATATTCTAGGTGAAAGCTCTATTAATGACCAAACGGATGTCACATCCAATTTTAGTCCAGGTGATGATGAAAGCACATATGAGCCTGTCTGGTTTCCCGAAGTACCCAACTCAGATTTATTGACATTTTCTTCTGCTGCTAATCACAGCAGTCATCTAGCGTATAAGGACAACAAAACACCGCCAAGTAATGCTCAAAACATGCCTAGACCACTGGTTGTTGCAGCAGCTGCTGAACCACCTTGCCGGTCGAGGGATACTGTGACAAAGTTGAACATTGTAGAACAGTGGGGCGAATATGCCAAACTAGACCCCAGTTCATCTCTCTGTTATGAGCAACCACCTCCAGTGTATGCCCCACCACCTCTTCCAGGCAACGTCACAAAGAGCGTAGCACCTCCAGTGCCACCCAGACCTTGCAATGAACCAGAATCAACCAATTGGACAAGCTCAAATTCTGGCAGTAACTTGAACCAGACGGCCTGGGCAGCATTTGATCATGTCTCATCTTCCAAACCTGGTAATAATACTAGTTTTGAAGATCCACCTCCATCTGCGATTTTCCAAGAATTGGCGACACCCCAGAGCAACTTCTATCAAGATGATCCCTTTAAATATTCTGACTTTGCCACTGAATGTGCTGACTTCAACAAGGCTAGTGATGTCCAACAGCAAGGTTTTGGTGGACCACAACCACGAGCACCAGTAGCAGCTTCAGAAGACTTTGATCCTTTCAACATCAAAGGAGAGCAGACGAGTGACATCGGCCAAACTTCTTCGTGGACAAGTCCAGCAAGTTCCAGCTCTTTCGATTCCCTTCGCATGAGCATGGTCCCGCCACCCCCTGGATCTCAGACTTTTGGCAGGCGAGACATACCAGTGGATAATTTATATTCAATGGAATTAGAAACCATTCAAGGTAAGTTACTTCTCTTTCTTATTCTTCCTGTGTTGACCAGTGGTAACTTTAGCAATTTTTATTTCTAATACAGGGAACTTTTTGTGGACAGGGAACTTTTTGTTTTTAAATCTTGATTAGCGATATTTCTAGGCATCAAAATAAGTCAAGAATGGCCGTTGATGTTATCGGGATGTTACCACGTGTAAGAAAAGTCGAGAACAGTGTTTCGTTCTCGACAAAAATTTCAACGCAACGGTAGTTTCGTTTCCAATCGTAAACCAGGAAATGCATTCCGGACTTCCACATTTCATTTTCTCGTAAGGAATTGCTTCTATGTTCGCGCGCATTTGTGCAATTGCAAGCAATTATAGTCATTCCACATTTAAGCAGTGTCCTCTAGATGAATTTACTTCCTCGTTTTGTTTTCTCGTACGAAATTGCACCAGTGTTTGGAATGTTTTCAAATTATTTTTAAATCACAGGCATGATTCTGCAAGTAAGGTTTTGATTGGTGGACATGAGCTCCAACTGGCTGCTGTTGGATCCACATGTAATAGTGGAGCTAATTTTAATTAGATTGGTATATTTGTTTTGTATGACAAACAAACTAAAACATATATATTTATTTATGAATTAAGAGTACACTTTTTAAAGTTAATATTATAGCCAAAAATTTAACATGTTAAAATTAATTATCTAGAATTCTAGATAGTTTGACATCATAAGTACTGCAAAAAGCTTGCTTGGTTAACTTGATCATACAAAACTTGTGTATATGACAAATATTGAATAAATACAATTTCTCTATATAGATGCTTTTTTATGGGTTGTAGAATAAAAATAATAACTGGTTAATGCAGTACTTAGGATATACAAGTACCGTTATTGGCTATATTCTGTTCAGGACGAATGGGGGAGTTTGTTTGACAAGCCTTGCAGAGTTCCTCATTCTTACCAAACAGGATAAAGCTAACATCCTGCATCAGAATATATATCACTAGCTTCCCATCAGTTCCCTGAGGCTAGTTCAAGGAGAGTAATTTTTAGCTCCCTTTAGCATTGGACTTAAAGGCGCAGACCCTAGTTTTAATTTGTAAAAAATGGACACTGAGTTTAGAGTTAATCTACAAAAGTGAAAGAAAAGTCTGTGACGTTAAAACCGGTAAATATCCTTAAAAATAGACAAGAACTTGAATCAATAGCTGCTACTTCTTAGATGCTACTTCTTAGATGCATGCGTATTTTAAAAAATATACAAAACGCATTTTGTGGTATTGGAAACAACAGGATGACCAGAAACAATTCAGTTCTACGCAAATGGATACTGGTAATCTAAACAATAAAATATAACTTTTTAAAGTAATGTTTGATTTCAGTGATCATAAACGGCTCTAAAAGTGAAAAAACATGTTGTAATGTTTTAAAAACTTGAGTATGTCCCTTTAAGGCTGTAAGGTACTGGATTCACGTCTTGGTACTGGCTCCCACCTAGACCACTACATCGACTTCTCTCATACTAACTACTAACCCACTGTCCAGGACAGACAGCTCAGAAATTTGAGGTATGTGCCCAGAACAGCAGTTGGATGTAAGCATGAAAATAAGTATTTAAACAAACAAACAAACAATGTGAATTTTATTTTAAAAAAGGAATAAATGTAGTGCATGCATGTACTTCAAAAGGATTAAATATTGATCAGTGCTCATTGTGGTATTATCTTGAATGGCATTCCAAATAAATCTAAATTAGGGGAGTAATTAATCACTCCCCTCAATGATTTTTTGCTCGGTGATGCCGAAAAAAACTACACACAGCTACAAGGAAAAAAAGCACCTTAATTTGGCTTTGATTATATGTGGTGCATAAAGCTAAATACTGGCACTTAAACACTCGTTAAATGTATTATTACAGTGAGTAGATGTACCTATATTACATGTATGTACATGAAACAAGTACACTGGTTATGCCAGTTTATAGTTCCTGAACTGGCTGTACTGGTAGAATTCATGGAATGTACTTGTGCATGTAGTAATTTGAAATCATCCTTTTAAACCAGACAGTCATATTACATACATGTATCTACTTGAAATTCAGGTACTTATACTTGTTATATACATGTAGGTATGTAGGTGTATATATATCTGTATATGTGTGTGTGTGTGTATATGTATGTATATGTATATGTATATGCACGTATGTGTATGTATATGTATATGTCTGTGTGTGTGTGTGTGTGTGTGTATATATATATATATATATATATATATATATATATACACACACACAGACACACACACAGTTGAATCCCGTTGGCTCGAATCCTGTCGGTGCTCGAGAAAGTGTTCGACCCATCGGGTAGTTCGACCGAACCATTCGGTCAACATCAGACATTTCCGTAACATCAGTTAGAAAGTTGAATTAGATACAAATTGCGTAATGCATGTAAGTGCACTGAAATAAAATAAATAAATGGCAAATTCGTAATCTGTGTTTACATGAATTTATTGCTAAACAATTTGAATATTTCAACAATAAAAAACGCAGCACTGTCCACTTTCCAGAAATGTAGTCATGTTCAAAGTATTGTTTTATACTGAGGCCCGTTTGTGCACTAATTGTTTGATTGCTATCACGGTTCATCTAACAGTTACAGTAACACTAGATGTACTTGAAAGATCATTACCAATAGCCGCTTAACAAACAACATGATAAGTGTGGTAACGAAATGATTGCATGGCTATTGTTGCAATTCTTCGATTCATCTATGAAAGAAATGTTTTATTTAACAACGCATTCAACACATTTTATTTACGGTTGTATAATGTCAGACATATGGTTAAGGACCACACAGATATTGAGAGAGGAAAGCCGCTGTCGCCATTTCATGGGCTACTCTTTTCGATTAGCAGCAAAGAGATCTTTTATATGCACCATCCACGGCCTTTTTTATACCAGTTGTGAAGCACTGGCTGGAATGAGAAATAGCCCAATGGGACCACCGAATGGGATCGATCCTAGACCGACAGCGCATCAAGCGAATGCTTTACCACTTGGCTACGTCCCGCCCCTGATTCATATATGAGTGCTTTGTTAAATAAAACATTTCTATCTTTCTTTCTTTAGTTCATTCCACCTAAATAATGTATCCAAAGGTTGTAATAACCATTGCGCAAGCGCAGCAATTGTTAGTCCTGTTTGAGAGAGAGAGAGAGAGAGAGAGAGAGAGCATACTGCATTTCTTGTGTAAATATGACATGTATTTCTATTACTAGAATTTAAATGTAGCAAACCTAAATTAATTAGTATAAACATCTGTTTTCATTATTTTACTACAAAACATCTTTAGGTAAACATGTTTGTAGACTGGCTAGTGTAAACATTTAGGTAAACATGTTTGTAGACTGGTCAGTGTAAACAGCTTTCTTAACCTCACACTCACATTTTATCTGACATCCATTGGTTACTCATCTCAGCTTTCTTAACCTCACACTCACATTTCATCTGACATCCATTGGTTACACATCTCAGCTTTCTTAACCTCACACTCACATTTCATCTGACATCCATTGGTTACTCATCTCAGCTTTCTTAACCTCATACTCACATTTCATCTGACATCCACTGGTTACTCATCTCAGCTTTCTTAACCTCATACTCATATTTCATCTGACATCCATTGGTTACACATCTCAGCTTTCTTAACCTCATACTGACATTTCATCTGACATCCACTGGTTACTCATATCAGCTTTCCTAACTTACTCACATTTCATCTGACATCCATTGGTTACACATCTCAGCTTTCCTAACTTACTCACATTTCATCTGACATCCATTGGTTACACATCTCAGCTTTCTTAACCTCACACTCACATTTCATCTGACATTCATTGGTCACACATCTCAGCTTTCTTAACCTCATACTCACATTTCATCTGACATCCATTGGTTACTCATCTCAGCTTTCTTAACCTCTTACTCACATTTCATCCGACATCCATTGGTTACACATCTCAGTTTTCTTAACCTCACACTCACATTTCATCTGACATCCATTGGATACTCATCTCAGCTTTCTTAACCTCTTACTCACATTTCATCCGACATCCATTGGATACTCATCTCAGCTTTCTTAACCTCGTACTCACATTTCATCTGACATCCATTGGATACTCATCTCAGCTTTCTTAACCTCGTACTCACATTTCATCCGACATCCATTGGTTACACATCTCAGTTTTCTTAACCTCACACTCACATTTCATCTGACATCCATTGGATACTCATCTCAGCTTTCTTAACCTCTTACTCACATTTCATCCGACATCCATTGGATACTCATCTCAGCTTTCTTAACCTCTTACTCACATTTCATCTGGCATCCATTGGATACTCATCTCAGCTTTCTTAACCTCGTACTCACATTTCATCCGACATCCATTGGTTACACATCTCAGTTTTCTTAACCTCACACTCACATTTCATCTGACATCCATTGGATACTCATCTCAGCTTTCTTAACCTCTTATTCAGATTTCATTTGACATCCATTGGTTACACATCTCAGCTCTCTTAACTTCGTACTCACATTTCATCCGACAGTGGAACATCTTTAGGTAAACATATTTGTGGACGGGTCAGTATAAACATCTTTAGGTAAACATATTTGTAGATGGGTCAGTGTAAACATCTTTAGGTAAACATGTTTGTAGACTGGTCAATGTAAACATCTTTAGGTAAACATCTTTGTAGATGTGTCAGTTTAAACATCTTTAGGTAAACATCTTTGTAGACATGTCAGTGTAAACATCTTTAGGTAAACATGTTTGTAGATGGGTCAGTGTAAACATTTAGGTAAACATTTGTAGACGTGTCAGTGTAAACATCTTTAGGTAAACATGGTCAGTGTATGGGATGTAATTCAGTGGTACATGTACAGAGTGCTGGCCTGAAGTTTGATTGATTAGAGAATTGCTCACCCTCAGTATTCACAGTGACCCCCCCCCCCCCCCCCCCCCCCCCCCCAAACTCCAACCAGTATGACAATTTAACATTATGTTAGCTATAGTATGCTGAGGTATCGTTAAAAACAAATACTATTTTCCTACCTTTCATATTTTTGGCATTTGTACAAGTATACATGTGTGTACAAAGATAATACGTGTTTATCACTGAACATGATTGATTGATTACTACTAATAGTAATACTACTTGTACTTATTACTACTTATTTGTTTGAAAATAACACTTAATATATAAATCTCAACATGCATGTGGAGAGAAACAGAGACAGAGCGAAAAAAGGAAAGGAGAGAAGAGCCATTCCACAAATGTATGTGTTATACTGGTAGGGAAAAAAATCTCTTTGTACAGTGGTCTATATTCACTTTTTTTTTTTCCGCTTTAATCTTCTTTGGCACATAGCCACTGTTTGTGAGTCATTAATAAAAACCTTACCCTATTTATATATGTATATATACAGGTGTGCACATACATATAGATGTATTTAAATATTGCATGTTTGTTGCTTGCAATGAATATCATTTCCCTGTACCATCATGACTTAACATTGTGTCTGTCTGTTTATTATATAACATTTAGTGAAATATCTTAAAATATCAGCAAAATAAAAGTGTTATCAGTCACTCAGTGACAATAACACATTTTAGAGTGAAAATTTCACTATTTCACTCTAAAATGTATTATCGTCACTGTAGAAAGTGTTATCTTCATTGTAAGAAAGCTGGAACTATTTTACTGCTGGCATTTTGAAAATAAAGGTAAATTGCCAAAAGTTATATAATAAATCAAAAATTTCATCTTTTTTGTCAAATGTGATTTATATCTCATCAAGTGAAGTTTGCAATCATATCACATTCGTTGCACAAGCACGACTCGTGAGATATGATTGCAAACTTCACTCAATGAGATATAAATCATATTTGATTAAAAAAAACATATACAAATGTATTATGTAATTATTATGAAAATTGTATACTATTCAACCCCTGCAATTGCCCACGGCAATTGGCAATGCCGTAGAGTTTTTAGTTCTCCACGGCACTTTTTTTTCAATGGCATGTTTTTTTGTTGTGGACATTTTGTTAATTGCAAATTGCTGGGATTGATACTTCCATGTGTACATGTGCCAGTATATATATATATATATATATTCATACCGTTTGTACCGGCCTCGGTGGGGTCGTGGTTAGGTCATCAGACTACAGGCTGGTAGGTACTGGGTTCGGATCCCAGTCGAGGCATGGGATTTTTAATCCAGATACCGACTCCAAACCCTGAGTGAGTGCTCTGCAAGGCTCAATGATTACCGTATATCTTCGCCTGTAAGTCGATCTCGGCTATAAGTCGAGTCCCTAATTTCAAGCCCTAAAAACGTATTTTTTTATTGACCCGTTTATAAGTCGACCCATGAAAAACTACTTATAAATATTGAAGTATTTCTTATTTTCCGCACATGAGAACAATAATTTACAACATTTGAACAAAAGAAAATTATTTTACAAACTTCGGTTTTCACGTTTTGTACATCGCAATCAAACTACATAGCATCAAAACGAAATATTACCTTAGTAGATAGTGAAAGCTGTTTGACTGTTACCGTATGGCACTGTACAGCATGGTTTTGTGCACAGACAACAACTTTATTTATAAACACTGACAACAGATCACTACGATAAAAGTATTAAAACTGAAAGTATCACATGTTTTGCCGCCATATTAATACATGTAAGGAGGATAACTCTGGAAAGTACACTGGTTTTTGTACCAAATGATGTATGTCCCTATTGCTGTAGTGAACTGCAGAGATCAGGGAAAGCTCAGGGAAAGCTCAGTAATATTCATGAAGTTAATCACCGACAAAACATTGTTTGAACAACCATTAATGCCAGTGACCAAATTTCAAAATAAACTCAGACAACAGGTAGTTAGTATTGTTTACATTTTTGCTATTAGTGATGACTTATTTTAACTAAGTGGACTGTTCTCTTGGTATGCGAGTGAGATCGCACGCCTTTTTGCATAACCAAAACCGTTCTAATACCAAAAAAAAAAAAGGTTATGAAAAATAAATGTGTCAAATTAACATATCTGAGTATAAATACAGGACATACTTCAACAATAAAACTTGTAAAATAATCTCCAAAACGGTAATATTTTTGGGTGAAATTTGTTTACCCTCTTATAAGTCGACCCCCCAAGTTATAAAATAATTTTTGGGTGAAAAAAAATCGACTTATAGGCAAAGATATACGGTAGGTGTAAACCACTTCCACCGACCAGTGATCCATAACTGGTTCAACAAAGGCATGGTTTGTGCTATCCTGCCTGTGGGAAGCGCAAATAAAAGATCCCTTTCTTTCATACTGTTTGTATACAGATACACTTTACAGTGTCATGTTCAAAATGTACATAAATTTATGATCTTACCAGGGAATATTTTGTTTTCAAAATCTTGCAATTAGCAATATTTCTAGTCAATTGAAAATTGATTAGCAACTCCTGTTTAATGTTTTGAAATTGTGTTATGATCTCTGAAACTTGCGTTGCAAATCGTAATGCGATACTGAAAAAAATATTTTCTGCTTACATCTGCTATCAAAAGCACCC
The DNA here is from genome assembly GCF_016097555.1 of Gigantopelta aegis. Lineage (NCBI taxonomy): Eukaryota > Metazoa > Mollusca > Gastropoda > Neomphalida > Peltospiridae > Gigantopelta > Gigantopelta aegis. The sequence goes on from NC_054704.1 coordinate 42,956,377, forward strand.
CAATAGCACCTCATGCTGTAATGTATGTGACTGTTGACATTGCAAACTGACACTTGTATTACATAAATCACTGTTTACCAATCCATGTCTCTCATTGCATTGTACTGGTATCCATTATTTGTTGGTAACGTTAAATATATACATGACCAGGGTTCGAAATAGGAAGTAAAATATGGCCTGCTGTTAATTTTAAAAAATAGCAGGCCAAATGAAATATTTCCTGCTAAGAAAAAATATGGCCTGCTGGAAACCAAACAAAATGGGGTGAGGGGAGGGTTTGGGACGATGTGTGGAAAATAAGGTCCTGTGGGATATATTTTAAAGCATAATGGAATTAAACTATGACAGATTCACAAGATAATCGTACACACATAGATCCTGGCCTCTGAAAATTGAAAATCTGCGTGACCCATTTATCGGTTGGAGCATAAATAAATTGAGGTAACCCACTTCCTTGTTGCGTAACCCATTATATCCAAGTAAATGGTGATCCAAATTTCATGGGGGGGGGGGGGGGGGGGAGGTTATGTAAAATTACAATCGCACAAGCAAGACACAAATGAAACAAACATTCTAGCAAGTTTCCCCATTGGGCTATTTTTCGTTCCAGGCAGTGCACCATGACTGCCATATCAAAGGTTGTGGTGTGTACTACCCTGTATGTGGGATGGTGCATATAAAAGATCCCTTGCTGCTAATCAAAAAGAGTAGCCCATGAAGTGGCGACAGCAGGTTTCCTCTCTCATCTGTGTGGTCCTTAACCATATGTCTGGCTCCATATAACCGTAAATAAAATGTGTTGAGTGCGTCGTTAAATAAAACATTTCCTCCTTCTAGCAATTTTCAGAGGCCTGTAGATCTGTCTTTTGGAAAATGGTCTGCGTTGCTGCAGCAGTTTTTACTGGTGAATTTCTGTTTCACCTGCTAGGTCTAAACAAAATTAACTGCTTTTTGCCACTATTTCGAACCCTGCATGTATGTATAATGTGGTGGGACGTAGTCCAGTGGTAAAGCGCTCGTTTGATGTATGGTCAGTTTGGGATCGATCCCCATTAGGCTATTTTTCGTCACAGCCAGTGCAACACGACTGGTATATCAAAGGCCGTGGTATGTGCTATCCTGTATGTGGGATGGTGCATATAAAAGATCCCTTGCTACTAATGGAAAAAATTTGCAGGTTTCCTCTCTATGACTGTCAAAAATGACCATATGTTTGACATCCAATAGACGATGATTAATAAATCAGTGTGCTCTAGTGGTGTCGTTAAACAAAACATTCTCTTTTTTGTATGTATAGTTGCATGTATATGTAATTGTGGTATTTGTTTTGAACCATGCAGCTCAGGTCAGTTATGTTAATTACATGTAGGTGCTCATGTAGAAGGACATTTGTTTCTGGTTTACATCATTCATGGATGATTACACATATAATTCATTATAAGTACACATTTGTATGTATACAAGCAATGTGTGTATAATGTCATTAACCTGGCAGGGTAGAGATTATAAATGCATACTTAACTAAATTGATATTGAAAAGAAAGAAAAAAGGACAATTTAGCTATTATATTATTTAGTATAACAAAAAAAATATAAATTTACTATTACCAAATGTAACACCTACAAACCCTGTATATGTACATACATTTGCCATCCAGTGGCAAAACCTAGTAACTTACTGTTTACTTTATGAGAAAAATTAGACGTCCTGTAATCAAATGGTTTACCACTGGTCACGATCCCACCCCCTGTATTTAGATGTAGCTATATGGATTTGTCATTTTGAGATTGTTTATGATTTGACAAGTACAATGTATCACCATCCCCCTCCAATGTCAGTGGGTTTTTTTTAAAGGGTTTAAAACTTTATTTACGAAAAAAACAAAAACAAAAAAAGCACAGAAAACGTAGGTGGCTAAAGGTTTGTATTTAGTGTGATAAAATGTTTGTTTATTGTTATGTTACAAATCATAATGGTTATAAATATTCTTACTCGTACTCACATTTCACATGACATCCATTGGTTACACATCTCAACTTTCTTAACTTGCTCACATTTTCTCTGACATCCATTGGTTACACATCTCAGCTTTCTTAACCTCGTACTCACATTTCCTCTGACATCCATTGGTTACACATCTCAGCTTTCTTAACCTCGTACTCACATTTCCTCTGACATCCATTGGTTACACATCTCAGCTTTCTTAACCTCATACTCACATTTCATCTGACATCCATTGATTACTCATCTCAGTTTTCTTAACCTCATACTCACATTTCATCTGAAATCCATTGGTTACACATCTTGGCTTTCTTAACCTCTTATTCACATTTCATCTGACATCCATTGGTTACACATCTCAGCTTTCTTAACCTCACACTCACATTCCAGCTGACATCTATTGGTCACACATCTCAGCTTTCTTAACCTCATACTCACATTTCATCTGAAATCCATTGGTTACACATCTTGGCTTTCTTAACCTCTTATTCACATTTCATCTGACATCCATTGGTTACACATCTCAGCTTTCTTAACCTCTTACTCACATTTCTCTGACATCCATTGGTTACACATCTCAGCTTTCTTAACCTCTTATTCACATTTCATCTGACATCCATTGGTTACACATCTCAGCTTTCTTAACCTCACACTCACATTCCAGCTGACATCTATTGGTCACACATCTCAGCTTTCTTAACCTCATACTCACATTTCATCTGAAATCCATTGGTTACACATCTTGGCTTTCTTAACCTCTTATTCACATTTCATCTGACATCCATTGGTTACACATCTCAGCTTTCTTAACCTCTTACTCACATTTCTCTGACATCCATTGGTTACACATCTCAGCTTTCTTAACCTCACACTCACATTCCAGCTGACATCTATTGGTCACACATCTCAGCTTTCTTAACCTCTTACTCACATTTCTCTGACATCCATTGGTTACACATCTCAGCTTTCTTAACCTCACACTCACATTCCAGCTGACATCTATTGGTCACACATCTCAGCTTTCTTAACCTCACACTCACATTTCCTCTGACATCCATTGGTTACACATCTCAGCATTCTTAACCTCTTATTCACATTCCAGCTGACATCCATTGGTTATTCATCTCAGCTTTCTTAACATTGTACTCACATTTCATCTGACATCCATTGTCCTTCCAAAACAGAAAGTAGGTCTTGACAAAAAATTGTTTTTTTTGTTTTTTTAGATTTCTGATTGGAAGGTTTATTTTGCTTCTTAGAACTGCTATAATATGTATTGTTATACAATTTGCACAGCCCAATTTGCATGGTAATACCTTACTTGTGAAGCATATTATTTACACTGTAAGAAGAGTATTGTGTTAATAGAGAATACTACATGAGTGGCCGTTAGATACCAGGACCCATATTCACAAAAAAGTGTAAATTTACGTCTACGACTAGCACTTACGTGTGCCGTAGATTTACGTTTACATGCAAGAAGCACCTTATTCTCAAAGATGGTCGTAAATGTAAACGTAACTTAGTTGGACGTAAATCTACGATTTAACATTCTCACTGGAGTAATTAATAAAAACACATTAGAAACGATGGCTACCGGGTAAATAACAAATGCGCAAAATGCAATTTTGTTTGTCGTCTGCTAACAATAACATTGCGAACAGTGAACCATGGCATTTTGGTATTGGTGGGGATCCGCGTTTTGGTACGAACTTGAGGACATTTCTTAAAAAGGAAAAGATAACTTAGGAGAAATTGGCCAAGTCGAAAACATCCGTTCGATCATGAACAAAAATATGTTTAATCCGTGGGCGTTCGCCATAGCAAACTGCTTCATTTATTGGAAATTCTGCTAGTTTCCGTAAATAATAGTAAATAACGGCGATCGTTGCTTTTGAAATTACATGCAGTGAAATTAATAAGTGAGTTACTTGGGTTATGACAGACACAGAGACTTGTAACAATATGATATAGTTTTATATATATATATATATATATACATACATACATAGACAAAACTACATATATGTGGTTTTCTGATTTCTGTATTCCACGAGTGTATTTCCTGCCGGAAACCCCGATGCCGCAGGCAGAGGGGTTTCCGGCAGGAAATACACGAGTGGAATACAGAAATTAGAAAACCACATATATGTAGTTTTATATTTATTACATACCCTAAATTGGAATTTTGTTTCTAAATAATAGTTAAAAAATTGTAACACTGCTAGCTAATGATGGGGATTTCTCAATTTACACAACTACATGTAGGTTAGCTGTGTTACTACACGGACCGATGAACCACTAATTATTACACATAGGAATATAGTTCCATTTAAACAATAAATAGAAATAAGAAAGAATGAGTGAAGGATTAGACCTACTTATAATATTAATGATATTGTTTGAAATGCCTTTTAAAGATAATGTAATAGCTAAAATTCACGAACAATGCAATATTTAATTTGCTTGTAATACATTACAAAACCTTCAGCACGCCAGTTTAATCAACGAAGAAAAATGTCAAGAATTGTACACTCAATGTCTGTGTCGTCATCGTTGTGTTTTCTTTTATTGATGTTCATGGAATTACTCGTTGCTGAAAAGTTGAAGTTTATATTAAATGTGCCTCCATAAATTATCGCTCCACTGTATAATCCGGTTGTCAGTTCATCCAAGTTTTCTACGTGAGGAGACGGTGCATGCGACGTCATTTTTGCTAAAGTCGAGGACAGTCACTTTTAGCACCTTTGTTTTGGCTTCGTACACAATAAATATAGTATATCTTACCGTAATTTCACTTGAAATCCATATTTCGTAAAAGGTACAATTTTTTAATCAAATGATTTTGTTCAAACACATTAGTAATGTTAAAAAAAATCAATAGCAATATTGCATTGGAAATTTTCCAATATTCTTAAAAAGGAAACGTCATGTACTCAGTTTATGGTTATTGTAAGGAGATGCAAAGTGACGTCATTGGAATACTGACGTCATTTAAATTCAAAGTTAGCTATATTATTACAATACTTTGCAACATTAAAATAAAAACTAGTCTACTAACCTTGACCCCTGTCAAAAAAAAATTACAAGCAGACAACGCTGTTTGCAGATCTTTTTTTTTTTTTTTTTTTTCATAATTCAGGACAAAATATTAATTTTAAGTTATAAAAGATGAAAGAAATAAAAAGTACCTTTTGTGAAATATATCATATCACAAAATTACCATTGGATATGTTTTATTTATTGTGTACGAAACCAAAACAAGGGTCCAAAAAGTGACTGTCGTCAACCTTAATCGTGCATTAAAAGGTCGTTGGTGAGTAGTGTTCCCGTCTCTAATTTTGGTATCGAGCTCATGAAATTTTAAATATTCATCACCGTTTTTGTCTGTTTTCATTTCAAATGTTCCACAAAATAGCATTTTAAAGATGCATAACAGTTAACTGCTTTAATAGGCAATTCAAACCAAGCACCAACTTTGTTTACATATCGCTAAGGGCATTCCCGGTAACCATGTGCTATAAATAGTAGCGTTGAATACGGCATAGTTCCGGCAGTTGAGTTGAATACGGAAAAGTGTATTTCATTTTTGTATTCAGGACTGTATTTATATAGTAAGATTTAATGGGTATGTAATAAATATAGAAACCATGGTTTTCTCTTGACCACTAATTAGTGAGCATACAGATTACATTTGTCAGGCAATGGACTTGGCTTGTAATCTGGGTTTGAAATTTTAAAAAAGGTAGGTACATGTATTCTAGACTAATGGTATATAAGGAGCATTGGACTATATATTTACACAGTATTACTATATTGGTCATTTTGTTGATATATATGTATAGGGGACTGTTATTATTAATAAATATTGTGCACTTTGTAATTTATAAATCATTTATTGCTAGTAATGAAAGTACATGTTACTATTCAATTTAAATTTGATATATTCTCATTCAAACTTATTTTCGTGCTTATATCCAATTACAGTTCATCTGGGTTCATTCAAATTAATTAATGGCCAGTAGATATTTTGGGGGGATGTTTTTTTCTTTCATGTATATGGTACAAATTATTTTTAAACCTCTACCTATGTGCACAATTTTTTCATGCATCACTGGTCAAAATTTACTCATACAAAACTTAGAAATCATCTGTGATCAAAAGTTGTTGCTAACTTAATACATGTGTATATAACATTAGCAGAAACTGACCATATAAATAATTTATTTTGTTGAGTACATATATGATATGATATGATATGCAGTTGATACAAATATATATTAAAGACTGAGTCATCAGTCTGCATCTCCTAAATAACAGCAAAAGGGTCTTACGGTATTATATATATATATATATATATATATATATATATATATATATATATATATATATATATATATATATACTTTCCTGTAGACAAAACAGCCTTTGGCATATGGTACATGTATTTGATATATTAGTTCTGTGGTACTGGCCGGAATGGGGAAAACCAAACCAAATGTGCCTACCTACTGAGAGCAATTGATCCTATAATCCATTGCACCTCATATGATTTAAAGGCAACAGAATACTATTGTGAAAAATGTGTCTAGATATTGCACTTGATAATATTGTGTCACATTGAGGGGGAAAAAACAACCAAAAACAATCAAAACCCCAAACAAAAACTAAAAACAAAACCCCCCACAAAAATACCAACAAAAAGCCCTAAATAATTATCACAAGAACTTGCAATAAGCTAAACTCTTTTTTACTGAGGTCCATATTGTTTTTGCAAGCACTTACGACAAATTTAGGGTGGGATTTAGCTCAGTCAGTTGAGTGCTTGTGTTGCAGGATCGAACAATTTCTGTGGATCCATTCAGCTGATTGGGATTTTTCTCATTCCAACCAATGCACCACAAGTGGTCAACTGCCATGGTATATGCTTGCCTGTCTGGGAAAGTGCATGTAAAAGATCCCGTTCTGCATTTGGAAAAAAGTTGTGTGTTTCCGCTGATTAAGTAATCAATGTGCTCTAGTGGTGTCATTAAACAAAACAAATTTTTGATGACAAATAGATTAAAATGTGTTTAAACATGTCGCTCTCAGTCACTCATATTTTCAATAATTACATTTTATCTGTGCTACTGAATATGAGTTCAAAGAGACTAAACACAAAATAAAGGGCATAAGCCAATGAGGGGCCTAATCTGGCTGGCGAAATGGATATTTTAAAAAATTCGGCTCAAGTCGCTGAGTTATTAGCAGTAACGAGAAGTCGAAGTCACCATAATATTTTTGGCCTAATCCGATGTCAAAAACAAAATGCGACAACAAATGTTAAGATACCAGCCTGTTTAGTGTCATAGCTCACCTGTCACTTGTCTGTGTTGGGGCGGGACATAGCCCAGTGGTAAAGTGTTTGCTTGATGCACGGTCGGTCTGGGATCAATCCCCGTCGGTGGGCCTACTGGGCTATTTCTTGTTCCAGTCAATGCACCACGACTGGTAAATCAAAAGCTGTGGTATGTCTGTGGGATGGTGCATACAAAAGAACCCATGCTGCTAATCGAAAAGAGTAGCCCATGAAGTGACGACAGCGGGTTTCCTCTCTCTATCTGTGTGGTCCTTAACTATATGTCTGACGCCATATAACCATAAATAAAATGTGTTGAGTGCGTTGTTAAATAAAATATTTCTTTCTTTCTTTCTTTTTCTGTGTTTTTACTTTGTTACGTTTGTGCCAGACTGTACATCAGTGCATGTTGGCCTGTTTGCAGCGACCAGTCAAATGTTGTTAATTCTCAGCTACATTCATTTCATTAATGCCAACAAATAATAATTATTACTTTCATTTTGATATACCAACGACACATTAGTTCTTAATTTGTATGACACACCAGGGGCGTAATTCACAAAGGTCACTTAGGCTCTGCTAGACAACAAGGCATCCTCTTTGCAAGTCTTTTAGCATTGCACTGCAAAGTTGCAACATTTTAGTGAATTAGTAGTGAATTAGGCCCCTGGTGGGTAATAAAGTTGCTAACTTTTCTCAGCCTCTTACTTAAAAGATAATAACTCTGTATTTAATTTGTTTGATGGAAAAAATTAAAATATGTTTGAAATACAGAGTTCTGTTGAATTTAGACCATTTATAAAAACAAACAAAAGAAATTACTTTATTGGAAAAATACTAAGAATATACCACCTATATTGTATATTTAAATTGGATATAAAATGTGAAGAAAAAACATGTTTTTAAAACAATAAACTAACAAAAGTAAAGAAGTAAATAATGTATCACCTACCCGGAACCAGGCTTACAAACTAAACATCCAGATATAGGTTTTGTGTTTCTCTCCTTTATACCCCATCATAATGGACCATGTATCAGTTTCCCCTATTCATTGACTCAACTTTAAACCAGTCAGTCTAAACAGAGACTACAGTATATACAGTCAATCCAAGCCAAAATGGCCACCTCTATCAAACAACCACCTTCCTTAATAGCCCACATGACTGTTCTGCTAAATTGCCTGACGTGTAGAATAAATTAACCTACGTATGTAAACCAGTTCCCAAAAGAGGCCTACTAAATTTAGAGCTCAAGGATATAAAACTTTAGAATCTAAATTGAAATCTTTGATGGCATGGCATTGTCGTAACCTTAGTCTGAAGATGTTACTAAAGACTTGAGTATAGACTTTAAAAGTTTCATAAGCACGGGGATCATGGCTCATGCACACTGGAAGGAGTTTTGTTTAGCCAATTTTCAGATATGCAAAGTCTTTTCTTGAAAAAAAACCCCAAAAAAGCCGATGGAAAAAAGAAAGAAAATTGTATTAGCTAAATACTAAATGTTATATAGCCATTTTTTAAAATAAATTTACAACATAATTAGCTATGGACAAGGTATGCATGAGATTTGATATTTTTTGTTCCATCTTTAATGATAATAACACAGGTTTAACCATACTTGCATACACGGTATATACAGTGAAACCTCTCAAAACCGGACCAGAATTCTCTCAAAACTGGATGTTTTACACAGTCCCTTTTTAAATATTATTGGGCTATTTCTCATTCCAGCCAGTGTACCACGACTGGTATATCAAAGGCCGTGCTACTAATGGAAAAAGGTAGCGGGTTTCCTCTCTGAGACTATATCAAAATAACCAAATGTTTGACATCCAATAGCCAATCAATTGCTCTAGTGGTGTTGTTAAACAAAACAAGTGTCGTCTTTTTAAATATCAGTACAGAACAGAACCTCCATAAACAAGATACCTTTTAAAACCAGACTTTTTTTAATTGATCCCGTGGATGTCTGGTTTAAAGGGGTTTCACTGTGAAACACCTCAAAATCGGAAACATCAGTAAACTGGAATTCTGTCAAAACCATGCAGGCATTTTTCAAAAAAAATATTAAAAATATATTGGTACAAAGCAGAATCTCTCTTGACCATATACCCATCACAAACTGGAATTTTTACTTTTTACCCATGGGTGTCCGGTTTGTAGGGAGTTAACTGTATTAGTATCGATGGACTTGTGACTGTATAGATTCACTATCTGTTGGCTTTCAGTGTCAATAGCAGTTTAATCTGTTATTCAATAAATGTAAATGGACGGCTGAATACTGTACCAATTTCACTTAACATTCATGATATTGTATGCTTTATTACTAAAAAAAAAAAAAAAAGACACCCAGGACACCATGTCAGTAAAAGCAATAGCTGGTGTAATGGTATACTTATATAATGCTTGATGTAACTATACACCTGATAATGGATATTGATATGTAGCTGCAATAGATATCACATGATCGCGTACCTTATCCCAGCAGATATATATATAATATACTGAGGTCACTAGGAATGCGACCTTCCTGTTTGTGATTTTGCATCTTTTTATGTTTAATCACTGCAACCAGTGTTAGAAGGCAAGGACTAGTGTGTATATGGTTGCATGAATAAAGAGGAGACGTGTGTAGTTGTATACAGTTTGGTGGGATAGTTTTTAAATCATGACTTGAACAGCCTGAGTGTCATTTGATAACAAGGAAGTATCGATAAAAACAAGAGGTTGAGTGGTGGTACACAACAATACCCCATACTGGGACATTCACCTGTGTGCTTCTGGTACCTGTATTCTTCAAGGCTGGTGATTGTTCAATTATGGCTTATTATTATTACTCCAACTTGTAACCCTTTTCATGGATTTTTGTGGTGAAGAGCATTCAATAAGAAATTTGATGAACTTTCAACTTTTGGAGTTACAAACTTACACAGATGTGTTTTTGCTTTATGATGATACCTTGAAAGTTGTTACAGTTTTGGAATATTCTTGGAATACAAAAGTTTAATATTTGATGAGATTTTTCTTTTAAAGTGAGGACACCTTGAAATAAACTTGTTCGATGTCATGGATATTACCATGGAGTACGTGTATTGGATTTGGATTGTTCAACAAAATACCTTAATACAACCTAAATACCACTGAATGTTATTACACAAGCATATATATACATGTAGTGGCTGTCCTAGTAAATTGTAACTGATTTTGATAGAAAATATAAATACTAAAAAATAGTTCTGCTGATACTGACACCACTTGAAATTGCACATGTACACACTAAAGAGTTAATTTCATTAAATGCTTTTACACATGTATGTAAAATCCTGCCTCATTACATCTGTCATCTACTTTGCCAGCAAACATTAATTAAAAACGTATCACCTTGAAACAAAGATCCACAGCCATATTATAATAATAACTTCTCATTTATAAACAAAAATCATTGGTGCATATATTTGTGAAGCTTGAGATGTAGGACTGATTTCCTGAAAATAACCATTATCGCTGAAAACAATGTGTGGATTTACTGTACGCTAACACCGTCGTATTCACGGGGCTTGTGTTTCATTCTGGAGTAACCCATGGTTTTTCACACAGCCATGTCTGAAGTAGGCAGTTCTATGTCTCTGGTTGGTTTTACAAACATGAATTTTTCTCGAACATCATCTGTCAGCAGTTCATCTTCTCTACGTACTGGTGAGAACTGACATTTACTCTGTTTGGTTTTTTAAAGTTAAGGTGGTGCCACACAATGCAAATGCCTCATACAATAATAGCCAAATGCGTAGCAACCAATGAAATTGTAATGTCTTGTCACAATCAGCTATTCCCATGGCTATGCGGCACTTGTATTGTGGTGTCACCTTTTAATTGAAGATATTCATAATTTGTAGCACAATGCCTTTCCCCTACCTCATTTATTATTATTTTTATTTTTTTTTATTAATAATATATACTGAATTCTATTGAAAATGCATCAGTCAGATTTATAGTTCATAAGGTTATAAGTGAATAAATTCTAAAGTTAACTGACTTCGTATAACTGGATGTATTCTGGTATGCATTTTCAATGGAGTTCAGTATATTAATAATAATAACAATATTACTATTATTACAGGGATTTTGTTTTAATTAACACAGTCATATACTGATTGGAATAAGGGACATTCAGTCCCATATTATCAGTGATAGAAATAAGAAGAAAAATTCACTTGTCCATCTATGTAGGACAGGAAGTGGATGCAGAAGGAAAAGTTAAAACCCTGGGCTTTTCTTTTTAAACCAATTCGCTTGTTACTCTTCACTTCAGCCCCTGCGCATGCTGTAACCTCACCGTGGCGTAGGGGTGTAACATTCTCTTTGAGAATGGCCAATACAGCACAAAATTGAAGTTTTGCGTAACAGTCAGTATCTGTCTGTGATATTTGTGTTTTTTCACAGTTCTTTACACTGTGTTTTTAGTTAAATCTTGAATTTTTGTATTGGTGTTGATCATCACTTTATTTGTTTGTATTACCATAGTTTGACACCCAATAGCCGATGTATTTTTCATGCTGGGGTGTCGTTAAACATTCATTCATTCTTCATTCATTCTTCACTTCAGATTGCATGTAATTTCATGACTCAGGTGACTACAACAAATTGTAGAATTTTTTACAGTCAAGATAATTTCAGTGTAAAAAAAAAAAAAAGTCATAAAATTTTAGTGTTTTTGTTTAGGATTCAATAAAAAACAGTCAAATTGTTCTCGAGCACATTCCCTTCAGAACACGTCACTGGTTTTCAACTTTCACTTTTAGTTGAATGCCTGGAAATAATTGTTTGCCGTTGCTTGTCGAAATCACCTGTCATAAATGAAAATGTGCGTGTCACCAAATGTTAAAATAATGTTACTGTTGTCATTTATTAATCATGTACTGTTACATACACTAGTACATACAAGTTTACATGATGCAGTGAATCTCCTCAAAACAGTACGCTAAACCCATGGGCCAAATTGGACCCAAGTAATTTCGATACATGGGTATCCAGTTTACAGGGGGATTGAGGTATCCAAATGTGGATAAAGTGATGCAATTTAAAAACACTTAGCTTGGAAGGTGGGTGTGCGTTTTCATCATCAGACAATTTGGCGTTTTGTCGGATTTTTGCAAATTTGAAAATGAAATACAGTTGATATCTTTCCACGAATCAAAGCCGAAAAATATATTTTGTTAAAGGGACACACCCTAGTTACGTTTATTTGTTAACCATTACGGCGATGTTTTTCGCTATTAAACCCCATTTTTCACAAATAAAATTGCACTTTACTTACATTTTATTATTTAGAATACACATTTCCATTCACCTGAAGTGCTTTTTGGTAATCCTGATGTGTTTTCGAGAAAAAACGTGTTGTCGAGAAAAAAATGTTAAGCAAGCGAGGTCCAATCTATTTTTAATGTCACAGACGTTGGTATGTCACGTGACCGTTATCATTTTGGTTCGGTTTGTTTTCTCGTGCACGGTTCGCGCAATAAACATCCGATTTGTTGTTGTTCATTTGTGCGATTTTTCTTCATAGTTCGTGAACATTTTCAGTAACAATAAAGTTCAGACAAGTAAGTGTCTCAATACAAAACGTTACAAACCCTTAAAACCAATAATTTTGCTAAGTCTTACGATATCTGGAGAGGGGATACAACCAGGACAGAACAGTTGGAACAAGTCCAGGAGAGATGAAACGAACGCACCCCAAGTCTGTGAAATTTGTCGTGACGTAGGCATTGTTGTGCTTCTACCGGTGACATCAGAATACTAACTTTCAAAATTATTTCAAGCAATTGGGACATGGGGATTCCCATGGTATTTATCCATATAAAACCTGCTTTTTCACTCCATTTGATAAAAACGTGATCTAAGTGTGTTACAGGTTTGTAGATTAACTAAATTATAATTTATTTTCGCTGGATGGAACTAGGGTGTGCGGCTTTAAATACACATTAAAAACTTAACAACAAAAAAATAAAATTCACGATTGTCCGGTCACTGCGAAAAGGCCTATGAGAATTTCATTCACATTCGCAACTTAAATAATTTTACAATAACAAAGCTAGTGATAAATATAATGAATAAGGTGTACTTCACTTACTTCAAAATAAACATTTCCATTTAACTTTGGTTGCTTACTTGGCATTTGTCAAAAATGCAACACAACCTGAAGTGAAGGTACCTTAGTGACAACTAACCTGGAGTCTCGTCCAAGGTAATATTCTGCGATAAATGATGACTACTACCTACGGGACCATGTGGTTTCAGAGGTACAATTTACACTAAATAAACACAATGGAACTAGATGATTCGTCCACTGTTCAGTTTAGAAGGATAGGCCAAAACATTAATTTAAAGAATGCGTTGGTCATAGAGCCATTCACAATGCATAGGGCGTCCTCAGGTCTATTAATAGACATGGGAAACTCTTTTTCCCGGAAAACGCCAAGGCGTTCTAGTAACAGTTCAAGTAGAAGCATGTGCATGATATGGTAAAAGAAAAAAAACACCAAAAAAAACTTTAAATATGCATTTTAAAACGTACAACATCGCACTGCTTCAACACAGAAATATTTATTCTTAATATTATTTAAGTTTGTGATTACCAAAGCTTGGCAAATGACACATTTGTATCGGGCAATGTCCATGGCTAGATGCTTATTTAGACCCATAGGAACGATATGTGGTGGGGAGATGAGCCATATTTTTACTTTTATTTATATAGAACAGGTCTGTTATTTTTAGACTTGTTCTGATAACAAATCAACAAGAAACAACATGATCGGCTAATAAAAGACCCCACAAAAAATCGCCACTATAAAACAAACTTTTTTCTGCCAAAAAAAAATAACAAGCAGAAATGTAATTATTTTGGTTTCCCAACCTCATATGCAGAATCCAATTACCATCAATATATATCATCTAAACATTTTTTAACTACGACTGGCATATCAAAGGCTGTGGTATTTGTTATCCTGTCTGTGGGATGGTGCATATAAAAGATCCCTTGCTGCTAATCGAAAAGAGTAGCCCATGAAGATTGCGGGAACAGCAGGTTTCCTCTCTGTAACTGTAAATAAAATGTGTTGAATGCATCATTAAATAAAGCATTTCCTTCCTTTTATTTAAATCCAAGGTAGACAGACAAAAAAGATTTGTTGGTGTTATTAACAGTACCAATGTACATGGATGGTAGATACAGAAGTAGGAATAGTTGATTTTTAACCATGACTAGTGGATTTTGAAAAACACTGATCCCTCGGCAAATGGATTTTTAGAACATTTTAGAAGCCCTAATTTTTATCTCAAATACCATGTGTTCACTCATTTCTTTCCATTGGTGTATATTCCATATACAGTGAAACCTGGCTAAACTGGATCATGTCGAGGACCTAATTTTTATCCAATTTAGACAGGATCCAGTGTACCACGTTTAAAGGGTCGCGTTTTAGAATTTAGAACATTTGGGATAATGAAACATGGTCACTTTAGACAGGATTCCCATTTATTCAGGGTCTGGTTTAGACAGGTTTTACTGTATAGTGTCCTGGCTAGGACAGCAGTAAATCACCCCCATGTCCACACTTTTTTATTGTCATTCATTGGCTGAGCAGGTCTTACACCATTAGCGCTGATGATATTTATGGCATTTTGTTATTACAGATATGTCATAACCAGTCAAATTACAACACACAACACAGTCAAATTACAACACAAAACACAGTTGTGCTTTTTAATTGTCCATACTGAGTACTCTTCATGTACCTTGGCATACATAAAGCCTTTAGAATGGGTGCTGTCAGAAGCTACACCATTTTTTTGCCCCTGATGTGGATATTTCAACTATTGAAGGTATAGTTTTTTTTCCTCTCATGATTGCATGGGATTAATTGATTTTTAATATTAAATTAAAATCAACCTTAACTAAAAAAAACTGATGTAGACACACCATACACCCAGTGAGTTGTGGTATGAATCAGTACACATTTAGTATATGTTGTTTCAAGCAGTTGTGGTTACACCAACTTTGAACAAGAAGCAATTCAATTCAAACACACTTATTCCAGTTCTTTTGTGATTTGGTTACCTCTAGGTGCATCACTGCACTTTATGGAAACCAAATTTGTTGTGTCAAGATAATAATAATGTACCCAAAGAAACAATGATAGGCAGAAAATGTTTTGGGTTTTTTAAAATTTATTTTACCATTTTATAACAAATGATCAACCAGCACTTACATTCTTGCATTAACCATGATTGGAGGATGGGACATAGCCCAGTGGTAAAGTGCTTGCTTGATGTGCAATCAGTCTGGCATCAATTCCCATTGGTGGGCCCATTGGACTATTTTTTTTATCCAGACAGTGCACCATGACTGATATATCAAAGGCTGTGGTATGTGCTATTCTGTTTATGGGATGGTGCATATAAAAGATCCCTTGCTACTAATGAAAAAATGTAGCAGGTTTCTTCTCTAAGATTAAATGTCTAAATTATCAAATGTTTGACATCCAATAGCTGATGGTTAACAAATCAGTGTGCTCTAGTGGTGTTGTTAAACAAAATAAACTTTATTAACCCTGTTTGATTCAAATGTTAAGTAACTTTTAACAATACAATTTAGAGACCACGCACAAAACTCACATGCAAACAATCTTGCCCACCCCCTTCTGTCTCTTTATGTACACAAGCATATGCATATGCAAATCTTTAATCCCTCTTAGCCATATGTATGCATTGTCAATATCCCTACACATCCAGCTCTATATATTGTACTTGTTGCATTGATAGTGCTATATGTATTTATTATCAGTATATAATAGTTATTGTCTCAGCATAGTGCAGGCGGTCCCTCCTCTCCCCTTCCCCCCACCTTTCCTGCCATGGACGGAGGAGCCAGCCAAGGCCGGCTCTTGTGCCCACGACAGGCATGCGTTACAACAGCTTGTTCTGAATGTGCACGTAAAACCCTATGACATGACATGACAAGCAAATAACATGAAATTACATGTAGACTTGATAAGGCAGCTTAAAAAACCTAAAATGTATTATTAATTTCATATGTCTGGGTTTTGTAACACCGGGTTATATCAAAACCTAGGTTTAATACTGGTTTACGTAAAACGCTGAAAAACTTGACCAAGACCTACATCTGTGGTGCATTTCACGTGTGTGTTTTACCCTTGTTTGCAAAACCATGCTTTTTGCATGGGTTACCCGCAGATCTGGAAAAGGACATAAGCGAGGGATAGCTTTCACTTCATCACTTTGTAGTTGAAACTAGTTTGCAAAACCATGCTTTTTGCATGGGTTACCCGCAGATCTGGAAAAGGACATAAGCGAGGGGTAGCTTTCACTTCATCACTTTGTAGTTGAAACTAGTTTGCAAAACCATGCTTTTTGCATGGGTTACCCGCAGATCTGGAAAAGGACATAAGCGAGGGATAGCTTTCACTTCATCACTTTGTAGTTGAAACTAGTTACTGTTATAATATTAGCATCCTCGTACGATATTGTGGATCAGCAACTTCCTCCCCCCACAGTCTGGGGAACACCTTCATATTCGGGCAAAAATGATGGAGATGTTTGGGCATAATGAGATGGCCTGAAAATGTTTCACCATCATTTTACTCACGAAGTAAAATGTGTACTACATAGCAGATCTGGTGTGTAATGTTAATACATAAAGATTATAGCTATGATGTTCATATAGTGGTACCGGGTACTTTGGAATAATGTCACCTGCACAAAGGTCCAGTTGTTCAACAAACATAAGCTGACTACATGTTGATAAAGAGTATATGTGAGTGAGGGTGGGGTATGGTAATAAAGGAAAATAATAAATATGAGAATAAATTATATTAATCAAAACTATAATAGTGGGATATAAGTTAATTTGTAGACATATATGAGATAATGTACACCAAAAATAATTGTTAGAAAATACAAATATTGTTATTCTTCCTAAAATCTATATACAAACTAATTGCAGTTAAATAATATTTAGTTTGCTATATGAATTGTTGAACAACGGGTCCTTCAAATGTCACCTTTTGTTGTCTGTAAATGGGCTATGGCCTAAAAAAAACGGAATAAAGAATTGAAACTTGAAACTACATAGCAGTTGCTAATAATGCAAATATGAATAAACATTGTTACACAGAATCGGGCATTTCCCTTTAATTTAGGCAAAAATATTCTGCAATGGTGTAACATACAATATTACTGTACGATTTGATGCTTACAAACCAGTGACTTTGTCGGTACTAAATATAATATCATGATTTGGCAAATACGCATAATGACGTCATGTAGTTTAAAGAGTTGGTGTTCGTGACTCTTTTAGTGTTAAATTTATAACAAAATTTTAATTCATTATATATTTTTTTAGCAGAATAAAGAGAACTTTTTCTTTTGAAAATTACCTGTGAACATGATTAAAATAGTTATTGTCTCACCTTTCCTGTCATGGACAGAGGAGCCAGCCAAGGCCGGCTCTTGTGCCCACGACAGGCGTGCGTTACAACAGCTTGTTCTGAATGTGCACGTAAAACCCTATGACATGACATGACAAGCAAATAACATGAAATTACATGTAGACTTGATAAGGCAGCTTAAAAAACCTAAAATGTATGATCCATATAGAATAACCAGTTACTGCCTTAAGTTATCAGCTTTATCTTGCGATATTAAAATGGGTTGTAGGAGGATGGTACGGATTATAGTTGTGCTTTTAATCACTGACCAAAAATATAAAAATTTATCAAGTCATATTTTGCTAATTGTATGCAGTGAGTGATGCAAGATAAGTTTATACGCATGTACATGTATCTGTATCTGCCTTCAGCACTACACTCCCCCTCCGCCTTATACACCGTTATACACAAATTAAAACAATTCTATTGACCCTTTCCCTCGCCCGTTCTGTGCATTGGCATTACAGGTTTTATTTAAGGGTTGTTAACAATTACCAACATTTTGATGAGATTACAAAGCATCCTGAGTTTTTTGGTATGCCCCTTCCCTGCTCCTAAACATGTATATAAAAATATTTTATTAACTTTTAATTTTGTAAAGATTATTTTTATTTTAAAAAAATTTGTAAGGCTAATAAAACAAAAAATATGTAGTTTTTGTTACTGGGGAATGCAGAAAATTACTTGTTTTTCGTTAAAAATTATCACATTAGGAATCATGATGAGTATATATGTGTATATATCAGGACTTGAACTTAAGTATTTGTCACTCACAACTTTTTTTTTTTTAATTGATCTGGGTGAAATGGCCCACCAATTTTGAGCTTGCCTACACCAATTTTTTTTAAACGTGACTTTTGCAGGAAATAAATATGACTAAAAGGTTATTTTGTTGCATATTTCAACAGCAGTAATTTTTATCCAGCGACACAAAAGTGCCATCAGTGATGCTCCCAAACCACAGCAATTTATATCTCAACGACAGCAATAGTTGTTAAGTTCGAGCCCTGCCTGTACACATATATAGTATGCATATATTACATAGAGGATAATAAACGAGTTACCAGTTATTATCAAATTTATGTCCCGAGTGAAATAATTTTCAGTTGTCATGAGCTTTAGCGAGTGACAAATGAAAATTATTTCACTCGGGACATAAATTTGATAATAACTGGTACCGAGTTTGTTATTCTATTTATTACCTCAGCTATTTTTTCTCTAAAAGCCTTTATTTTCGACGCACATGCACAAAGGCCAACATGTATAGGAACGATGAAAACCACTTTACGCACCCTTCTGAGAATTACTATAACGTTGTAATTTAATCACGTTCATAGATAATTAAAAAACACACAAGATCTCTTTATTCTGCTTCCAAATCTATAATGAATTGCATTAAAATGACATTTTGTTATTAATTTAACACCAAAAACAGAGACCCGTAAAGGCAAACTCTTTAAACTACATGACGTCATTTTGTGTATTTGTCAAATCGTGATGACGTCATATTTAATACCGACAAAGTCATTGGTTTGTAAGCGTCAAATTGTCCAATAGTATTGTTCGTTAGATCAATGCAGAATATTTCTCACTGAGAAAATATGGAAAATATTGGTTCAACATAACTGAGTTAATAATAATCATATGAAGCACACATGTAATAACAAGTGTAATGACACAATTTTTGGGAAGCAACGTCATAACATGACGTTGCTTCTCCAGTCCTAGCTCAGACTGTTTATTTGAAATATGACATCATTTCGTCGTCTCATTTTAGTTGTGGCTGAAACATTTTGAGTTCGGTATTGTTATTCATAAAGAAAGCAACAATAATAATATGGATAATAAAAGAAATTATTACACTCGCATGTGAGCCATACTGATTTTACGAAACTTGTGTCAGGATTCATGTATTACCCTCGCTCTCGCTCGTGTAATACAATAATCCTGACACTTGTTTCGTAAAATCAGTACAACACAGAAGCTCATATGATAATCTCTATGTATATTTACAAGCATGTAGAATTTTATTGTTTTCCTTACTCCTTTCAGATGTTGAAAGCAGTGATAGCTCAGATGAGATGTATCAAAATACTGATATGATCCCTGGTATGGGGATGGCTGTTCCTATAGTGTCCAGTCCAAAGGTAAGTTATTCACACTCTTGCAGCCATTATTCCTGGTAATTCATACAAGTCCATCGACATGTAGTAGAATCTTAGTTACTAAACAGACAGTGTTGTTACAAGTACACAGGTGAAAGTTAAATCTTTGATTTGTTAAATGACATCACTAGAGCACATTGATTTATTAATCATCAGCTATTGGATGTCAAACATTTGGTAATTTTTGACACAGTGGTGTAGAAAACCAACTATCTCTTTCTCTTTAGCAGCAAGGGATTGTTTTATATTGTCATCGTTTATATGCACCTTTCTTCAGACAGGACAGCACATACCACAGCCTTTGATATTCACTTATATTTCATTAATACTTCAAAGTTCACTGATTTATTAATCAACAGCCATTGGATGTCAAACATTTGGTAATTTTTTACACACATTTATGATCTTGGAGAAAACCAACTCCCTGTTTTCATCAGCAGCAAGCTAATTGCTTATATGCTCTTTCCCATAGACAGGACACCTTTAATATACCAGTCGTAGGGCACTGGTTGGGAATGGAAAGAACACAGTCCAAGAATGGGTCAACTGAGCTGGTTTCCTCCTACGACATAGGGGGCAGGACATAGCTCAGTGGTACAGCGCTTGCTTGCTGCGCAGTCGGTCTGGGATCGATCCCCGTCGGTGGGGCCATTGGGCTATTTCTCGTCCAGCCAGTGCACCATGACTGGTATATCAAAGGCTGTGGTATGTGCTGCCCTGTCTGTGGGATGGTGCATATAAAAAATCTCTTGCTGCTAATCGAAAAGAGTAGCCCATGAAGTGGCGACAGCAGGTTTCCTCTCTCAATATCTGTGTGGTCCTTAACCGGATACATAGTTAGTTCCACAAAATTATCTAACACAACCCCCCCTCCCTCCCTCTCTCCCTCCCTCCCTCCCCCCCCTCCGTCCCTCCCTCCCTCTCTCTCTCTCTCTCTCTCTCTCTCTCTCTCTCTCTCTCTCTCTCTCTCTCTCTCTCTCTCATATACCGGGTAACAGTCACAAATTTAGTATAAAATCACTTTGCTATGTAATTTTATGCAATTTCTGAATGTTGTACATTGATTAAAAAACAAGACAAAAAAAGACAAACAATTGTACTTTGTTTTTTTTGTTTTTTTCTGATCATCTCAGCTGTGCCAAAATAATTAATGTTGCATCCAATTTTATTATTTTTATGATGAATTACAGAAAAGAGAAGTTGCCAACTGAAGCTGTTTTTTGACACAATTTGTTAAAATTTAGGTACATTTTGTCAAAATGTTTCTTATTTATTTTTTCAGCCGAAAGCATCAGAAAGATATGGATATTTATACAAGCAAGGAGGGTATGTATTAAAATAAACAGTACACATATATTAGATACTTAAATGAGGCCATTCCTCGAAACGTGCCTAAATCACAGAGCCCTTGTATACAACATTTGGGTTATTTGGTATGCCATATTATGTGAATGGGAAAAAAAAAGGTGCAGTTTATACGCATGGCGGTTACCATAAAATTCATAAATAAAGTGCACCGTTTTATAAACCGCACCTTGCAATTCACAGTAAAAAAGTAGTGGCTTATATGCCGATATGTTGATTTGTATCGTTATTAAAAAAAAGATTGAACAGCTGGGCATACAGGTTTGAACGAAGGGCCTTAGGGACCTACTGTCAAGTCAGACTAATAAAAATAACTGATTCATGGGGCCAAGAACCCAGGATACTTGAAGTTATACGCTGTGTTGAAAAAAAATAAAAAATAAAATAAATAAAGTGTTGGTAATTTGGTATATCATTGCTGAAATATAAAACCCCCCCAAAAAAAACCATTAAGCTTTGTTTGAACATTAAATTATCCTATTGCCCTACTGGTACAACCAGAGGGGACTCTAGGTTTCATGTCTATCCTTCTGTCTGTCCATCTGTCACACATATAGTTTTCCGCATGCTTTTTTTCACAATGCTTTGCAGGGCTAGCACTGGGTGAGTAAACAATTTCGCCAAATTATCTATAAAACTTCAAAAATTAAGAAACTGAGTTATTTTGTAACAAAATATCAATTATTAAATGTAATTTTTTTGCCAAATTAAAATAAAATTTGCCAATTGTTTTTAAAATTCACAATTGGCGAATTTGTTGTGCCTGGTAGTGGACATGTATTGCTTTAGCAGTACTTTCAGAATGCTTGTTGGGGTTTTTTAATTTGCTTTTTGACAATTTTATTGTATAATATATATGTATTTGGCAAATTCAGCTTCATTTTCAACTTGGGATTTGGTGATTCCCACGTTAAACTTAGGATATGATGTACTATTAGTCTACCTGTGAGTTACACGTTAAACTTAGAATATGATGTACTATTAGTCCACCTGTGAGATACACGTTGATTTCTGAAATTTCCACGTACAGCTAGTCCTCAGTTTTTTTTTTACAGCTTGGTTAATTTTGCAGGTTATTGCATGATGTCCTATCGGCTTTCACTGTTCAGTATATTTGTTATCAGCTGGCTCTTCAGTGTAATCAATAGTTGGTATAAAGTCTCTGTTTATCTAATCACTTCAGAGTGGCTATATATATATATCATGACATGCATGTCACAACTATATGTATACTGGAAAACAAAAGATAATCCCCATCACAACACATAACTAATTAACAACCACATGTGCACAAAATACATTAAATTTTGAATTGTGCATATTGTTCAATGTTTAAAGCTGGACAGAAATTCATTGTTAGTATTTTATGAATTTTGGTTGAAAATGTGTAAGCAAGTCCTATTTGCATTAACTAATGATATGCAAGAGAATAAGGGCTCCTTAAATGTACAGATTATTGAATTAATTTAGTGTTTTGACCAAGTTATTGACCCGTCACCGAATGTAAGACCAATATACTTAATATATAGTTATTGTATACTACTCAAAAGAATTTAAGGGTCAGACGATATTTTCGACATTATTTTCTGAATGTCAATTATATTAGCTAGACCATAATGTCACGCATGGTATTGTTCCATTTTGACGAAAGTGGGTCTAAGCAACCCATAAATGAATTAAAATCCACTGTCATTGACACTGTCGACTAGTTCTAAAGGCGAAAACATGCTTACATTTGCACGTAAATTAGGGCGAAAGCGAAAGGTCTGCTAAGTGCCCATAACTTGCTTTTTCACAAAGCGCTTCATTTGCACGCTTTGCATGTGTATTCCATGTTCCCAATGCTGAATTTCCGTATAATTGGAGCTTGCGTTCGTGTACGGTGCACACTCCAAATTCGACAATGGTACGACTTCAACTGACTATCGAAGATCGAGGAAGGGCTATTACTTGGCTTCAGGATGGCAATACGCAAAGAAATGTTGCTCTGAGACTTGGTGTCAGTCAGAGTGTCGTTGGCCGACTGTGGCAACGGTACCAAGCAATGAATTCTGTTCGAAATCGTCCACGTTCGGGAAGACCCCGAAGCACTACAAATAGAGAGGACCGCTACATCACCAATATGGCTCTATGTCAACGCACAACCACTGCACGCCGATTACGTGACAATCTGCAGACTGCGACTGGAACTCGAGTGTCTGATCAAACCATACGCAATCGTCTGAGAGCCAATAATCTACGCTGCCATCGCCAGGCTGTTCGACCACCACTCCTACCACGTCACAGAACGGCCAGACGTCACTGGTGCACGCTTCATCTGCGGTGGCAACGTGTTCAGTGGGGTCGAGTGATGTTCATTGATGAGTCCAGGTTTAGTCTCCAGTTCAACGACGGTCGGGTTCGTGTCTACAGACGTCCTGGGGAGCACTTCGCTGACGTTAACGTTAGACAACATCACCGGTTCGGTGGTGGCAGCATCATGGTGTGGGGCGGCATCTCTATCCACCACAGGACCCCCCTCTATGTGGTGGATGGCAATCTGAATGGAATCCACCATCTGAATGAGATTATCCGGCCGTTGGTTCTCCCAGACCTTCAGCAGATTGGCGGCGGGGCAGTTCTGCAGGATGACAATGCCAGACCCCACCGCGCCAGGGTGGTAACGGACTTTCTCAGACAACAAGGTATCGCCAGGATGGATTGGCCAGCATATTCGCCTGACTTGGTCCCAATAGAGCACGCCTGGGACGAATTAGGCAGGAGAGTTCGGGATAACCATGCCCCTCCGGCCAACCTTCATGATCTGGGTCAACTTCTTATGGCAGAGTGGCAGGCCATTCCCCAAGAGTTCTTCAGACGTCTGATCAACAGCATGAGGTAACGATGTGTCGAGTGTATTCGCGCCAGGGGTGGATTCACACACTATTAAACGAATGTTCTAATGTGTAAAATCCATGTTTGACAACCTTCAACTTTGACAGCATGTCATGTGACTTTCTTGTATACAGTGACGTTTATTTGTGTTTTTTTGTAAATATGGAACAATAAAAAAAAAAATTTGGTGTAGTTTACATCATCAATCTAATACACTCTGAAACATATTTGGTTATAAATTTTTGACCCTTAAATTCTTTTGAGTAGTATATTATAGTTTGTATGCCAGTATTAGCCTCAACACAGCTAAAACACAAAAAAGACCAAATATATGACTATAGGAACAAGACAAAAAGTTACAATCCAAAATGATATTTCTCTTATAATAAATTCAGAACGTCTGCAACACACTGAATGCGAAAAACTTTTAGGAATTAAAGTTGATAATAATTTAAAATGGACAAATCAGGTTAAACATGTGTCTTCCCTGATCTCTAAACGTCTGTATCTGTTATCAAAAATCATTAGGTATTTAAATTTAGATGCAAGAAAACTTTTCTACAATGGGTATATTTTACCACTCATCGATTACTGCTGTGTAATTTGGGGAAACTGTAATCAGGATGGATTAGAACGTTTACTAAAACTGCAAAAGAGAACTGCAAGGATGATATTAGATGTAGATCCTATTACTCCATCTGCCCCACTATTTAAACAGTTAAAATGGATGACAATGGAAACACGAATCCACTATCACAAATGTTTACAAATTTATAAATGTCTATACAATGAAGCCCCAAACTATCTTTCAAACTTATTAATATATGTTGGAGAAAACAATCCCTACAACCTTCGAAATGTAGAGGATAGAAATCTATTAATTCCAAAACCTAAAATGTCTTTATTTAAACATGCTTTCAGTTACTCTGGACCAGTACTTTGGAATAAATTGCCTAAAGCTATCCGATCATCGCCAAATACTGCTGTTTTTAAATATAGACTCAAGAAATATTTTCTAAAATAATATCATTTGTACATATGTTTATTGCCATATATGTATTTTCTATTTGTTCATAAATGTATGCATTGTAATTCTGTATTGTTTGTACCTGAGGGTCTCAGGGAAGATTAGCTTTTGCTAACTGTGTTACCCTCACTAAATAAAGAATTTATTATTATTATTATTATTATAATAAATAACCAACTTAGCCACTCTCCAGTTCTCTGTAGGTTGAGATAGCATAGCAGCGATAAATCTGCCAGAAGAAAAGGAAAGGAATGACCCCTTAGCACACGTGTTAGACTGGAGTTATTTAGACATTGATCATCTTGAAAACATTTTTAGGGGAGTAATTAATTGCTCCCTAAAACTTAGATTATGGGAAGCCATTTAAGATATTACCATATTGATCAAATAAAATTCACATGCTAAGGAGAGCTAAAATGAACTGGTCTTGGGTGGGTGGAGGTGACAGAGGGAGCTCGACTCCCCTTAAATGGCAAGGATCTGGTTGGTGTGACTACCGTAGTTCTGCGTAAATATCATCATCCTAATGTTAGTAGGACCCTGCATACGCTTCATGCACAGTAGTAGCTAGTACACCGACACTAGTTCAGATTAAAGTACACGAGTTTTTATTGGCTAGATGAAACAACATTTTATGACAAGTATTGTCGCTTATCTCACCAATGACATGCATAGTCTTATTTGATGTAATATTCGAAGTTAAGTTCCCTTCGAACTTTGACCTCATTGGGGAAGTATTTGGTATTCTGCGACCTATAACAGATCCCATGCTGCTAATTGGTACAACTGGGCCAGTTTTCTCATTATTTACTATGCCAGTCCTTTTACAAAACTTTCAATTGCGAATTCTTAACTACTGGTGCGAAATATGTTTTATTGTCATCATTGTGGTGAATTCAGAGGTGCCTTGTTTTTGTCTTTCAGTATACTCAAAACAGATTGTGCTCATTGGTGTGATAGTCAATAAGGAAGTAGACTCAGTATACTTGTATCTACACAATCGATGTAATTTATATTACTGTTACTGTACTTATTTTTATTTTTTATAGTTTATCAGCCTGGTATAAAACACGCATATGTTCTGATGCAGGTGGTTGTGGACATACGTGCACATATTAGTATAATGTATGTTTATGTCATACATAGAATATAATTTGATACATCATACCCACAGTGTCATGCACCCTCAAGTATGGATTACTAAATCATGGCAGTGAACCAGGCAGTCGACTTAAAATGCAGGGGCGGGATGTGGCTCAGTGGTACAACACTCACTTGATGCACCCCATTGGGCTATTTCTCGTACCAGCCAGTGCTTCACAACTGGTGTAACAAAGGCCGTGGAATGTACTATCCTGTCTGTGGGATGGTGTATATAAAAGATCCCTTGCTGCTAATCGAAAAGATTAGTCCATGAAGTGGCGACAGCAGGTTTCCTCTCTCAATATCTGTGTGGTGCTTAATCATATGTCTGACGCCATATAACCGAAAATAAAATGTGTTGAGTGCATCATTAAATAAAACATTTCCTTCCCCTTCCTTCCTTCGACCTCCAATGCAGTAGAGATTGATGCTGTAATTTTAATTATCCGCAACATTTTCTATTTCTCATGTACACGTAACCCATGTCTATCTCATTGTAATTATTATTATTTTATTTTATTAAAAAAATAATAATAATAAAAAAGTGTAAAAATTTAATTTGGTGATCTCTAGATGTGGATAGTTTGGTCACCATTTTTAATGTATGACTTTAAAAGTTTTAATTGATAATTAACAGGGCAAGGTCAGTGGAAAAAAAAAGGTTGAATGTAGTAGTATAGAATAATACACACAAACACATACCTGGGTGTCATTATTATCTGTGACCTTTTTCCTGAAGTATTGTGATGTAAAGTTTAAGCAAACTTTTATCTCTGAAAGTTAATCTTTGTGCTGCAGATTTATAATATACTAAATTTATATATATTTATATTATCTCCATGTTTCTTTCTTTTGTAATGTACTTCATGTATACCTAGATATTATGTATTAAGCACAGTTACCCCACACCCGACCCCCATCCCATTACCTACATGTCAACCCCTGCAATGGCCCACAGCAATCTGTAATGCCATGGAGTTTTTAATTCTCCAAGTCACTTTTTTGCCTTCATTTTTTTTTTAAACGGCCTGTGTTTTTGCCATTAGAGCTGGGCGGTATACGGTATATACTGTTCGGATCAGTATCATGTTAACCTTTAGACTACTGGATTAATTTTTAACAAAAACTACGTTGAGTGGGTACAAGTTTATAATTTTTACTCACATATATTCACTTAAATGTTTCATAAATACATGAAATAAAGTTCATATATGAATCGGTAAGTATTATTTTCGTGGGTTTTTTTTTTAAATTTTTATTATTTTAGATCGGCTAATGGTGATTAAAAATAGGCAAAAAATCGAAAAAGTTGCGTTTACTTACGGGCATTTGTGGCCAGCTGTCCAGTATTTATGTCCATTATTCCCGATAACAGTGGTTTTCTGACCAATTTTTTTTTTTAAACCCGAACTACGATTCATATTGCAATATTTGGTAATTTTCGTTGTTGGTAAAACGATCAAATTTATTATCAAATTAGCTGTTACAATCAGCTATCGATCCCTGAAAATTACCGCGACGTGCCGCCATTGTTGTCACGCGAAAATACTTGCCGAAAACCACTTTTTGAACTCAAAATTTCAAGGTATTTTCAATTGAAAAAATCAAAACAAAAACCACCATTTTGAAAAAAAATCTTTTTTCTTTAATTATATTTCCGTTTCCGGTGAGTGTCGTGTGCAAAACGGCGGGAAATATGAATTGGGGAATGCACTGTGTACAGTATATCGACTGACGTGACGTCGGGCGAGATATCTCGCCTGCAGTAGTCAGAAGGTTAATACAGATTTACCGTCCCGAGCAAATTTCTAAATACCGAAATTTAGGTATTGAAAAATGTTATCTGCCATTTAGTAAAGCACTAACAATATATCTGACGAAGGCAACATAGCTGAAAAGAAGAGAGATGAGGGCCTTGTGTATGGAATTTAATTTTATTTAGATGACATTTGTGGGTGAGACTTAACTTGAGCATGAATTTAAAGCCAAGTATACCAAAAATACCGCTCGATATCAGTATTGGTATCGGTATTGTCTCAATACCGAATACCGTATCTATACCGAGGTCAGTCACCCCAAAAATACCGATACCGATACCGAACCTGAAATTTCAATACCTCCCAGCTCTATTTGACATGGACTTTTTCTTAATTGTAGGGATTGCATGTAGATTTGTTTTTTAATATTAAAAAAGAAAAAAAAAATCAGTTCTATAGTGGAGCAGCCACTAAACAAGACACAAGAAACTTGTTTGGACAAGAAACAAGACAAGAATGATGAATTAAATGTCTGACTGCTTCCTTATTCCTTTGTCTGTATATCAAGTGTTATTCAACAATCATTTGTGCTAATAAAAAACAATAATTAATAATTTTTTCAGTTGGTCAACAATGATTGATAATTTCTACGGGTAGGTTTAAAACCCAACTAGTCTTAGTTTTGTCAAAAGAACATTTCTTAAATATTGGGTCTAAAATTAACAACAGTTCTTATTGTTACTAATTTGTTTGATTTAGAGTAAACATTCTTTTTGGTACTTAATTAAAAAAATTCTATTCCATATTACTTTTGCATGCCAGGGTTTTATCCGAAATTAATGTCATTTTAGTGTGCATGTATGGTTTTTATTTTTAATCAGTTTTGAAATAATTACGATACATGTACAGGGATTTAAAAATATTGCATCTAGTTTTTCATATTTTGGAAGTTAAAATGAAAATTCGAGAATAAATTTCAGAGATAAATCTCTGCATGCATCTAACATTGTTTGACGAGGTGACGGTATCCATTTGTTGATTAAAACCATATTCATACACATATTGTACCAGGGCTTCTAGATTATGGTAGCCCACTCCCATGGCTAGTGATATTCAGTGTTGGGCTAGTAAATAACTACTATTACCATGCCCAACGGCTAGTGAAAACAAAAGTTGTCAAATGCTGCATTTTAGTCTTATTTTTTAAATATGAATATCCTGTAACCCAATCCCCACACCCACCCCCAAACTTAGTGTGTTTAAGCTCCATCTCCCTCTTTAGGTGACATATCCGATTATTACTATTAATCAGTAAAATTTTATTTACTTAAAGTAAAGTAGGGCTAGTGGATTTTTAATCATGACTAGTAAATTTCTTAAATTACTGATTCCATGGCTAGTGGATTTTATAAAAATTCTAGAAGCCCTGATTGCACTGTTAACTCATTCTGTGTTTTTATAGTACCAATAGGATTTTACAAACTTTTTTAAATTCACGACTTTTGTAACATATAATTTTGGAGGTACTGAATTACAAGAAGTTTGGCATACAATAAATAACCTTGGTATGACCAATCACAGATTTACATTTATAAAGTTGAAATGTTAAAAAACACCCATGGAAAACAACTAACAAACAAATAAAAAAGAAACCATAAGACCATGAAACCATTTGAAAGCAGTATCTTAATTAAGACAATATCCAAATGTTTGGTTTAACCTATAATGTATAACAAATAATTAGAAAATGGTCAAACGTTTTGTAATTTTTTCCTTTTTACTAATATTTTTCTCTGTATGATTGTTGTTCTTTTCAATATTCAATGTACATGTACATGTAGATGATACATAAATGTATGCAATGTATGTTTGACATAACTTCTGACATTATTGGACTAAACTGTTTCACATACTTATATGTACATCATCCAATGCAGCAGCAGATATAAAAGGGGAAGACCTGCAGGTCTGCTGCCTCTCTCTCTCCCCTCTCCCCCCCCCCCCCCCCCCCGTCCCTTTTTCCTAGTTAATTTCCTAGACATTTTTTATTTGTGTTTAAAAGTATAGTTTTTGTATCTCATGTAACTTACTAATAAACACTAGGATGCCCTAGAGTTAGAGTGAAGAGATCCCTTTTTCAAATTCTCATTTCCCCTCAGAAATACTAGATCTGTCTTTGTGATGATGTAAGTATACTGACATCCAAAAGAAACTTTACAAGGCTTGAGATTGTATTATAGAAAACGAACAAACAGTATGGTGGGATATGAAAGTATCATGAAGTTCGACATCTAGACTTCACAATGGTGGTTTCTAAATTGGTTCTTTTCTATCAGAAACAATAGTTATCAAATTATTCACATTTTATGTATGTAAAGTTTTTGGGGGACGTCAGTATATTAATGAACAGCTTCTGGCTAATATCATTCATACCGCATGTAAATCAGTTCATGTAAATCGGTTCCGTGTTTTATCAGTTGACGAATGTCAAGTACCGTTCTCCAATGAATGTATTAACTGGAGGTCATGTGGCAGCTGAACTGGTCAGACATAAGTGGAGTATTAATGAAACCAGACTTCATGGCTCGTCCTCAGGTTCCTGTTTGCATAGGGCTGATCACATTCAATTGTACAGTTTCAGTAATATGCTCTTTGGGGTGGGTGAATGTTGGGCTTCTGGTTTAGTAATAATTCATTAACTTCATGTTATGGGAATCTTAAAAGCATAATTTGGTCTC
This sequence comes from Gigantopelta aegis, assembly GCF_016097555.1. Taxonomy (NCBI): domain Eukaryota; kingdom Metazoa; phylum Mollusca; class Gastropoda; order Neomphalida; family Peltospiridae; genus Gigantopelta; species Gigantopelta aegis. The sequence goes on from NC_054704.1 coordinate 42,987,293, forward strand.
TTTACAATATTGTATGATATTTCTGTCTGAAATGTAGGGGTTTTTAAAAATTAAAATAGTAACTTTTGTACATCTTAAAGTTTGATTTGTTTAATGACACCATTAGAGCACATTGATTTATTAGTCAATGTCTATTGGATGTCAAACATTGGATAATTCTGTCATATATTCTTCAGGAGGAAACCCGCAACAGTTTTCTATTAGCAGCAAGATTTTTTATGTGCACAGACAGAACAGCACATACCATGACCTTCTGTCAGTCATGGGACACTAGCTGAAATGGGGGGAAAAAACCCAGAGAATGGATCCACTGAGGGGGTTTGATCCTTCAACCTAAGAACTCAGTTGAGTGGTCTGCTAATTGAGCTAGATCCAGCCCCTTTTTGTCCACATCTTGTCATACAAATTTTTTATGCCAAATGTATAATCACCATCATGCACAAATTCATCTGGAGGCTAGTAAATGCAATATGTTCATCATCTATTGAAGTGTCGTGGATTGTCATACATTTTGTATATGTTTTTTCAAATGTACCAGTGCAAACAAAAATCCACTATTATAACTTTCCGTTATGCCAAACATTGGCAACAAGACCGTTGTCTGTAGTTTCTGTAAATATTAGGACAACCAAGAAAACACTGAATGTGTATATAAAAAGAATAATAATAATGTGGTAAAAAAAAATATATATATAATATATATATATATATATATAAAAAATAAAAAATAAATTAATTATACATGTACCTCTCATCCAGGAATGCCATAGAATGTTTTAGAGGATCATGTACTTTTAATTTATTTATCTTTAAGTTTCTACCTAGAGTTGTTATTACCATAGTTACCAAAAATTATATTAATATTATTTTAATTTACAATGCACATACAGGAGAACATTTTTTAAAGTATTTTTCTCATCCCAACCAATAGTCCATAACTGGTACATCAATGCCTGTGATATCCCTTGATACTAAAGGAAAAACGTAACAGATATCCTCTAAGACTGTGTCAGTTACCAAATGTGTTACATAGAGTAGAGTAATTTTTTATAAATGAATCAGTGTGCTCTAGTGATGTCATTAAACAAAACAATCTTTAAACTGTGTGTAGGTTTTATATTAAGAAATAGGGGTGGGGAGTAATCAGCCTCTTAAAACATTAGAGGTGGTAGATTCTTCACTTTCTTAAATGCACGCCTGTAAGGAGATGGGTGGGACATTTAAACTTATCTTGTGACACCAAGAACTGATTGCTTATCATTAAATGGAGAAGCTTGTACTTGACACAGTTTTCAACTGATGTAACTGCTTACAATATATACTGAATCAAATGTCATGTGGTGCGTTCATTACTTGAAACTGTTGCTGAAACAACCATTGACCAGTCGTGGAGTTGGATTGAGTGATATTATTCTATAGAATTGAATCTGTCGCAGAATTTTTAATATCTTTTTTTTTTATCATTGATGTATTATTGTAACTGGTTAACAATCATGTATCATTAGCTTTTATTTTATGTGTTTTACATTTTTAGGTGTTTCCCCTTTCGGATTTGTTTACCAAAATGAATCTGTAAAAGGAAAATATTTATGTAATTGTATTTGAGATTTTATTTGTACTAACTATAACATTAGTGATGAAACCCATTCATTCGGTACATTGATGTTACAGAGTGAAGGCAAACAAGGGATGGCAGAGGCGTTGGGTTGTATTCAATGGCTCTGATTTAAGATATTACGTCAACAATAAGGTAAATATTTCTCATTTTAAATTGCAATTGGTTTATGGAGATAATTTGCAATGTGTGGCAAAAATAATGAAATTAATTTTGAATTTATTTTTAGTTTATAATCATGAATATCAATTTTTATTTTGTTTTATTCTGTACTTTTCTTTAACATTCACCATTTTGTAACATCAAACTAGTTGATGGGAGATGAGTCATTTAATGTAGAATTCTTGTGTTTATTTACATATCCGGTACAATTTATACATTTGTGTTGTTTTGAAAATTTTAAAATCTTTTGAACTATATTTTTATAAATTAATCTTACACAGCACAGAGATTATTACAGTAAGTCTAGGAATATGTTCTAACATGTTTTTAACATTTACATAAATGTATTTTAAAATCTGTGTTTCAGAGCCAGATATCTAAGAGAGTGATACCATTATCCTGTATGCAGGAAGTGAAGCATGATGTACAAGTGAGTTCATAATCTGTACAGGCTTGTTCGGAATGAGTAACTGGTGAATTTCATCAGCTGTGTTTTACAGAGCACATTGCAGATTAAGTGCATTGTGCTTATCTTAGCCACCTACTTTGAATAAGCCGTCTCCTACTTTGAGACATAATGATATGTACATGTAGGTCAACACATATATGTATTAAAATAAGATAAAATTAGTTCTTGTTTGCTAATATCAATTACAGTGAAACCTCTCAAAACCAGACCCTATCTAAACTGGAATTCCCTTAAAACCGGATGTTTTTCATGTTCCCTTTTTAATAATCGGTACAGAACTTAAACTCTCTAAACCAGACACCTTTAAAGACCGGACATTTTACTTGGTAGCGGGTGTCCGGTTTAGAGGGGTTTCACTGTATTTAGAACCAATTTTTCATCTTCATGTGTGAAGTATCATACATGTAAGCTGCAGATTTTGTATTATGATTTTTTTTTATAAGTTGTTTTAATTATGGTTAAATGTTATGATTTATTTATTTTTTAATTTATTGTTAAATGTGTACCTCTTTATTATTATATATACAGTTGCTCATATGTAAATGTGCAAGAAAAGTTATTGATTTTAGTTTTTTAACTAATACATAGCTTGCTGTGAGAAAGAAAATCATGTATTTTTTAAGTTGATTAATGTTTTATGTTTAATGTTTTTCGTCCCATTTCAGAGTAAAGACAAAGATCGATTCAAGTTTATCCTTGTTACAAACCTGGGTGCTAAAGGAAGGTCATTTCAGTTCTACTCTGAAACATTAGGTGAGTACATGTACGGCAGGGCTCAGGTTGTGTTTTGTACGTGTACACACATTTTGGTTTGGTTTGGTTTGTTTAACGACACCACTAGAGCACATTGATATACTGATCATAGGCTATTGGATGTAAAACATTGGGTAATTTTAACATATAGTCTTAGAGAGGAAACCGCTGTATTTTTTCATTAGTAGCAAGGGATCTTTTATGTGCACCATCCCACAAACAGAATAGCACATACCACAGCCTTTGATATACCAGTCATGGTGCACTGGCTGGAACGAGAAATAGCCCAATGGGCCCACCGACATACATTGACAGACCTGCTGATGATTTTACTGTTCCCATCTTATAACATTAATTTAATATACTCTTCAAAAAAAGTAGTGGAACTCTAATAAGAATTTACAATTGCCAAAATTGTAAGGTATATTAGCTGTGGGGAATGATTATATGATAATAGTGAATTAATTGGGAAAACATTACAACTGGTAGTTCAGTATTACAGTAGATTGGGGTCAGAAGTGAAATTTGAAAGTTGACGTTTTTTATCAGTAAATCGCAAATTCAAACAATAAAAATTACTAAAAACAAAACAATAACAACTGTATGATCAACAGAATGAAAAATATTGACAGAAATAATGTTCCACAGTGATTAATGGACCTTCCTGGAAATTGTCAAAATCAAGAATGACACCCCACGCACGTGTATGGGGCAACTGCGTGATGCATGTGCAAACTATGGAATGTGTTTCGGTGTGTTGATAAACAGGCCTGAACGTTCTTTACTAGGATGTCTGTGGACAAAACATATGTTCGGTCTAATAGTTGAAATTAACATTAATATTTCAGGTTCCCCTACTTTTTTTGAAGAGTACATTAAAGTTGCAGACCTGTGAAAATGGACACTAAATTTGGTTAATTTACAAACCTGTAACAGTAACACATTTGGATAAAGTTACAATAATGTTGAACAAGAGTCTTTGTCGTTGAAACAGTGAAATATGCTTAAAAATAGATCAGCGCTTGTCTCCATAACAGATATTTCACAGATGCACATTCCTTTTTAAAACTATGAAAAATGCATTTTGTGGTATCAGAAACACCAAGATGACGATAAACACTTCGAATGTACGGAAATGGATAATGTAAACAATAAAATCCAACTAATGTCTCATTTCAAGTATCAAAAACGGCTCTAATAGTGAAAAATATGCGATACTGCTTAAAAACTAGGGTCTGTCGTTTTAAGTAAAAAACCATGCTATTGAGCATTTTGTAATGTCATAGAGCACTTTTGTCAACTGAACATACAACTGTTTTGTGTAGTGTTCTTGTAGTGCTTATAGTGTTTGTACATTGTAGTTGCACTCTTTGAATGCAGAATATAAGAACTTTAAACTTTTTAATTCTTTACCGATTGGTAAATTTAGTTGCTTTGATTATAAAGCTGTGGAAGATGAAAAACATTTTTATTTAGACTGTCCTATTTACAGCAACAACTATTTGATGTGTTGAACTACTTTTGTAAGTGTTCTACTCTAAATAGCAATTTAATATTTATATTTATTATGTCATTCAACAATGGTGACATTGAAATTCTTAACATTTAACATTAATATTTACAGACAATGTATGTCTAAATGTGAACTTCATGTTCCGGCTATCAGTGGGGCAGTAATTTATTTATTTCCAAGTATTTAGACCATTTTTTTATTATAACAGGCATTTTATTCCTATAAATTGGAATTAATACCACATTTGTGTTCTTGTCATGGACAGAACTCTCTGTCGAAGTCAGAGGTTGTGCCCATGACAGGCATGCTTGTACAGTTCTCTGATGGAAGCATGCCAAATATTACCCACACACCACCCACACCCACACATTTGTGTGTCTGTCTGGCTTGTATATTCATTATTATTTTTGTTGTTGTTATTGATGCTATATAATTATTGTCTTAGTTTGCTAACACTAGATTGCAATAATTAGAATTGAATTGAAATTGAATACAATTGCATGCATTAATCCTGTTACTTTTAAAATTTAATTGAAATTAACAAATATTGACCTACATAGTAAACAAAAAGAAATTCTTGCAGTATTAAAATCAATGGCTCACTATTGCATTGGGTTTGAATATTGGAATAAAAGAAACATTAGAAGGACATGTAATAAATGTAAACTTCAAAGATTATTACATAATTCTTTTAAAATGTTAAATAAGTGGACGTTAATAAATTTTCAGTTAGTTAGCAATTACCACTGATTGAAATTTAGAAATAATAATATTCCCATTATGCTGAAATTCTGTATATTTATTGAAATAAGAAATTCTGTATATCTATTGAAATAAGAAATTCTGTATATCTATTGAAATAAGAAATTCTGTATATCTATTGAAATAAGAATTCTGTATATCTATTGAAATAAGAATTCTGTATATCTATTGAAATAAGAAATTCTGTATATCTATTGAAATAAGAATTCTGTATATCTATTGAAATAAGAAATTCTGTATATCTATTGAAATAAGAATTCTGTATATCTATTGAAATAAGAAATTCTGTATATCTATTGAAATAAGAATTCTGTATATCTATTGAAATAAGAAATTATGCTGAAATATGATGATTATTTTATTTCATTACAGATGACTCTATAAACTGGACCAGTACTTTGATGGTTGCAATCAATAACTATCAGAAAAATGTGAGTATTGGTTATTATTTTCTTTTTGTTTCCTTTTATAAAAGTTACAGTCTCTAGTATGTTTTTAATAGCATCACTATCACCATCTTTTTAATTTCCTTGAGGTAATTTTTCAATTTCTTGGAGATCTTATTTATAATCTAGGTCACATTGAAGTGCAGTAAATGTAAAATAGACAACAATTGTGAGAGAATGTAACTGCTCAGTTCCTATTTTAAGAGGTATACTTCTTAAAGAGGTGCATGGTTTGGAAGATTGAATCCCATCGGTGGACCCATTCCTTTATATTTTTTCCCCCTTTTTTGTTTTGTTTCTATTTGTGCTAAAAATAGTAACAATACATTTAGGTTACATAGTTGACAATACTTAATGAAAACATACAAGTTTAATATACCATAATTTTCTGCATATTGTCGACAACTAGTAAACATTAGGTTTTAGAGAAAAAATAATATAGTCAGATGGATAGCCTACTATTTAGTTTTTATAAGGAATACAGTTTTAGTTGTGTGATTTTAATTACATGTAGCCTGCAAGTATATGTGCATATAGTACCTTCTGTATGTTTGTAGTTATTATTGATTGTACGTATAATTTATTTTTTAACTTTTATTTTCATTTAGCAGGTCGTTTCGGACGTTTCTGTCAACTCCACTACAGCACCAGACAAAGAGGTGAGAGATACAAACATCAGATTGCTTTCTTTCTTTTTTCAGTGGGATAAAACTCAGTTAAAATGTTTTTTAAAAATTACTGTTCCAATGCTTCTATATGCTCGTCTTCAACAGGTCATATTATGATATGGTGTTATCCGTCCATCTGTCCATAAACTTTTCGTTTCCAGATAATATCTTCCTTATCAATTCATATAGGATCATGAAACCTTGCATGCAAGTACAACTTGGATAAAGTTGTGTTGTGTACTATAACTAGGTCACTGTGACCTACTTTTAACACATTACTTCACATTAAAGGAAATTCTTGTCTGGGCCATATCTTCCTTATCAATTCATATAGGATCATCAAACCTTGCATGCAAGTACAACTTGTGATGAAGTTGTGTCGTGTACTATAACTAGGTCACTGCGACCTACTTTTAACACATTACTTCACATTTAAAGGAAATTATTGTCTGCCATATTTTCCTTATCAATTCATAAAGGACCCTCAAACCTTACATGCATGTATAACTTGGGATGATGGTGTGTCACCATAACTAGGTCATCACAACCTACTTTTCACGCATTACTGCACATTAAAAGCAATCCTTGTCCGGGCCATATCTTCCTTACATTTCATATAGGATCATCAAACCATGCGTGCAAGTATAACTTCTTAACTGTTGTGTTCAATTAAAACGTTTTTAAACGTTACTATAATTCTACTTCATCGTTTTAATTTGTGCCCAACATTTCAGCAGCCTTCACCTTCCTTCATCATGGGATTGCAGTTATCTCAGTTGTCTATGTAATACTGATGGATATTAAACAGCTATTCCTGACTAAAGATTTTATATAATATACAACTGACGGAATTGCAGTACTCTGGTGAAGGCAGGATGCTGTTGAAACACTGGGTACAAATTGTGACGAAAACGATGAAGTGTTTGATTTTTTCCAATCTTTTAAATTTTTATACAATACATATTGCACTGTGTTCAATCCTTGTATTTGATTTTCAGGGTTTTGTGAGGTTTGAACCGGGAAAAAGATACTATGTGTCAATAACAGGAAGCAGGCTGTGTTACTATCACTCTTTTGAGGTATCCACTGTGCATATTTATCGTTTAATTAATATGTGGTTTTTATTTGTGGCTTAATACATCATGCATATTTTGTGGATTAATTGGCACATAATTAGTTATGTTTATGGCTTAACTAGCATCTACATGTAGTATGCATGTTTAATGTATTAAAGGAGTGCATTTTTGTAGCATTTGATTAAAACGATCAGTAGTTTGCAAAAAATCTTTATTATTGTTACATGCCTCACATGACATTCGCTGACTCTTAAAGTTTCCTTTGATCCATTTGCGACTTAATCATGCCTATTCGGTTGTGACAACTATTTGTATGGTTGGTAGCTCAGTAGAAGAGCATTTTATTTAAAAATTAAAAAATTTGTTTTATGACATTTCTAGAGCACATTGATTATTGCAGTAAAATATCATCTGCATGTACTAAGCTTCCCCAATAATATCAGTTCAAAATTGGACAATTAGACAATATTTTGTGAGCTGAATGCAAGATTTTTTCTTTTGGTAACTCTTTTCTTGCAGTTAGCAGTTGGTAAAAAAACAATATTTGTTTTATTTAACCACGCTACTAGAGCACATTGATTTTTTATCTTATCATCGGCTATTGGACGTCAAACATATGGTCATTCTGACACTGTTTTTTAGAGGAAACCCACTGTCACCACATAGGCTACTCTTTTACGACAGGCAGCAAGGAATCTTTTATTTGCACTTCCCACAGGCAGGATAGCAACAAACCATGGCCTTTGTTGAACCATTTATGGATCACTGGTCGGTGCAAGTGGTTTATACCTACCCATTGAGCCTTGCGGAGCATTCACTCAGGGTTTGGAGTCGGTATCTGGATTAAAAATCCCATGCCTTGATTGTGATCTGAACTCAGTACCTACCAGCCTATAGACCGATGGCCTAACCATGACGCCACCGAGGCCGGTAAAGTTAACAGTTGGCTTAATTGGCGTAAATGGCAGATTGAGCCAAGTCTCTGCGAAGTGTATGAGTTTTTTGTTTAATATAATTGTAATGGTCTTTAATTTGTGGCTAGGATTACAAGTTACAATCACCAGTACACGAGATTCGCATGGAGCTGGCCTCTGTGAAGAATGTCCCCGGCCACAGAAAATGCAAACTGCAACTGACAACTAACTATGCATCTTTCATGTAAGTTTGCTCTTTATAACACAGGGTTTGATAATACTGACTGCATTAAGGAATTTGCTGTTATTATTTTTATATTTCATATGAAGTAAGGTTTATAGAGCGATGGTGTTAAATTCCTAGTAAAATTTAAGATTTAGTTACTGCCTACTCTTGCCTGGTTTTGTTGAATAGTAATTGTTTTTAACAATTGGTGTTTTGTTGTGTTCATTTCATTGATAAGTCTGTTCATTTTCAAGGAATCACAACTAATTTTTATACGCCCATCTAGGATGGGTTTTATTATGGTATGGCGTTGTCAGTTTGTCCATCTGTTAACTTTTTCTTGTCTGAACCATATCTTGCATTCAGATGCATACAGGACCATCAAACCTCACATGTAGGAACAACTTGGGATAGCAGTGTGTCGTGTACTATTACTATGTCACTGTGACCTACTTTTCACGGTCTACGCACATAACAGTAAATCCTTGTCTAGACCATATCTTGCATACAGATGCATACAGGGCCATCAAACTACATGTGGGATCAACTTGGGATGGTGGTTGGTCCAAAACAAACTCTTCATCCATACCATTGCAAAAATGTCACATAATTAGACTTGAATCATATCTGTAACATATTCATTAATATAGATACATTTGTATGGTTTTCCATCAAATTCCTGATGTACGTATCATGTAACTCACCGGTACTCTTGGGGTTTTTTAAATAGTAAAAAAATATGTGTCTGCCTAAAGTTATAAAATATTAATAATATATTCCTAAGGGCATCATACCACAAAAAAACAGTTTATTTTTATTTATTTAATGTACAAACCTTCAACAAATGTGTTATGGAGAGACCAGTTTTCTACTGTCAGTTCTTTCTTTCATCTACAATAAAAACAATTTAGTGTTTCTCTCCAGGTCCTCTGTGGGGTTTTTTATGACATCTCTTTAAATTTTTCTACCAGGAAATACTTTCACCAAAAAGGGAACTGCTACTGACAGTTACCCACCTACTGTAGTGTACTTCGAGGAAATGAAACATGTTAGATACTTGTTAACATGAGCCTTTTTGTTTTGTTTTGAATGTTTCTAATCATGTTCTAGCATTGTACACCGTTTTGTTGTCTCGAATGTGTAATATTTTTTGTTCTAAGCTAACCAGAATTTGATAATGTGACTTGTTTACTGTTTTAGATTTAAAGTCTATTTTTAACTCTCTCATCTCTTGGTGCAGTATTGTTTTTCAGTAGTCTAGTAATGTTCGAAATGTACAAATATGTTGTCAACCAGTGTTTCTGCCAGAAAGAAATTTTTGGGTATGACATTATGGGATTGAATGCAACCACAGTCAACAGGAGTTATGGGAACATCCCCAAGAAAGAAAATGGGTTACGTTTAGGGTTAGGGTTAAGAAAATCATATAGTAATGATAAGAATAATTTTATTTTTTTCAAAAGGTTAACGTTAAAAAATAAAATATGCCAAAATTTGGGTATGGTGCCATACCTGTTTTACCCTCTGGCAGAAACCCTGGACTTGTGGTTTTTTCTCTTGATATTGGTGGTATTTATTGCCACAGTGTTAAAAATAAGCAGTAAATCACAGCTGTCATGCTGCTCTTCCTAGTAACCGGATAAGATTAAAGTCACGAGGTGTAATGTATACCTATAGCTATGATCAAGTTTCTCAAATACAATTCTATCAGTCTTCTGTTGTCTTATTTACAATGCTGATGTTAGTTAATCTATATTCATCAAACAATTCAAAAATGCATCTATTATGGTGGCTTCGAGATCAAAGGATATTATCTTGCAGATTAACAACCCAAAAACCACCCAAAACATAATATGCACATAGATATACTTCTCCATTTACACAATATTATTACAATATACAGCAATGATAATGTTATAATTAAGGCTCAGTAAAGCTTCTATAGTCAGTCCCATCATTCAACAAAAATGTGGTTTTTGGTAAATAATTTCAGTTTGGTTTGATGTAAGAAGAAAAGTAAAAGTGTTTTGGAAATAACACAAAAACACTATTTTTGTGTGCAATTTAGAAAACAGTCGGCTTAGAAATAAATAACTTGTAGTAAATTCCATAGTACTAAATGAAAAAAAGGCGTTCCCAGTGGGAAGGACTATAGTATGTAACCTTTTTCATCTAATTGAGAGAGAGAGAGAGAGAGAGAGAGAGAGAGAGAGAGAGACAGAGAGAGAGACAGAGAGAGAGACAGAGAGAGAGAGCATACAAGACAAATAATTTACAAAGTAGCTAGAAATAAGATAATTTTAGTTTTCTCTACTAGGAACAACTTTAATCAGCTAATAGCTAACAACAAAGCACAGGGTTCACCCTGTTCATGGCCAAATTAGCCAGTTGCTAATGTTTATTTAGTTTTTGGCTAATAAAATATTTCTTAAATTAACCACATTTTAATAATTTTAAAGCTAATACTTAACATACATGTACATATGTGTAAATTGGCTAAACCAAACTGTGTTCCAGTGTGAACCCTGTAGGCAGTGTAGAGTTTAGTAGGTTTGGATGCATGGTACACAGTCAATGTTACGGTCCTACCCGTCAGTCTATTGATGATGAAAGTGTCTCTTTATTACTCTTAGCCTGTATGCGTTGTATAGTTTTGTTCATCTACTGTTGCAGCCTGGCATTCGATAATGTCACTGACACCCTGCTGTGGAAGATGGCAATGGAAGATGCTATTGCTGAAGGCCTGGCAGATGACAGTGTGAGTGTTATGACCTCGTTGTTATCAAAATAGGATTCTGTAAACTGTAAATTTTTATATTGATAGTTATCATCAGATTATTTTTGCATTTACCATAGATTGACACCCAATAGCTGATTTATTTTTCATGCTGGGGACTCATTAAACATTCATTCATTCATTCATTCATTCTGTAAACTTTAACATGTTGAACTGATGATGTGGCGTGTTCATGTTGGACTGACACAATATATTATATTCTAAACTTTAAATATATTTGAAAAAGAAATGGTTTTGTTGTTACAGACTTATATTGAAGAATAATTACATACTACCGGTATTAGATATTTAAAATAATGTAAATCACTGGGGAAAATAATTTTAGTATGAATAAAACATTTTAAGTGTCTTTTCACAATTGTCAACATTTTTATACCTAAAAATAATATACTTAAATTATGGTTTGTAATAATAATATCTATACAAATTATTTAGAATATTTTAGAATCCTAAAGTCCGAACCAAATTGTTAACTACAATAAATTACTCTCCTAGCTTTGATTACTGTGACATTTTTTCTAAATTTTGTCCAGACGTAAGTTGTAAAAAAAAAAACCATAACAGTAACACAGATTCCACACATAAGTATGGACTTCGCTGAGATCACATAGGACAAAATACATGCAGTTTTCTGCCGTCTGCCATTTTGCTTTTTATGGAATACACTTCAAAGGAGGGTGAAAGTCTCCAAAGTATTTGACATAATTAATATAAAAATCAATGTTCTCTAGTGGTATCTTTTAACAAAACAAATTTAAAAAAAAAAAATAATGATGATGTCATCACATTTGCTTTTATAACGTAACACATTATGAAGTTGTTAGATTAAGTCATATCCTTTCACCCCTCTTGGAGAGTATTCCATAAAAAGGCAAAATGGCAGCCAGCACAAAATTACATGCTTTTTGCCCAATGCTATCTCGACGAAGTCGATATAGGTGACATAGTTATCATCTAGTATTTGGAATCTGTGTCATTGTAATGGTTTATCCAAGATTTCTGTCTGGACAAAATGTGGGTAAAATCTTTTTCAAAAATAAAGGTAGGAGAGCAATTTATCATAGTTGTTAACATTTTGGTTCGGACTTTAAATAGTTTGCAGTAAGGTTTTATAGTGACTGGACATATTGGTCAATATTTTCCAGAGTGTACAAACTTTACTCAAAGGAAGAGGGGGGTTAATGTGATAAACTTGAGTAAACAAAAAATGTTGATAAAATTATTTCTTACAATATCAACATTTTGGATGTCTGCTTTGAGGAGAAAGGAAGGGAGGACCTAAAACATGGTTTGTATACTCACGGAATTTTCATAATTGTGAATGTCCCCTTTCCATTCGTTTTGTTTTGGTTATTCATTAAAATTCTGTTCCTTTGTGTGCTTCTTTTCCATTGTGCATTCATCTGTTTATTATTGTAGGTTTTAATGATGGTCTACAAGAATGACAGCAATAAGATTTGTGCCGATTGTGAAGACCCCAGTACGTATTCTCTACCATTAATATTCACACTGCTAACAAAAGGAAGAGTTTTGAAAAATAAACAAATGTTAGAATATAAATGCAAATTCAGGAAAGACAATATTCAATATTTTAGAGGCATTAATGAGTTAGGTGATGTTTATTTGTCAATTTATGTACGTGTTAGTTGTTGTTTTCATTAACATGACATCCATGTAATATAACAAAATTACGAATTTAAATGTTAAATGCACTACCATAGGAAGGTGCCAAAAAGTGGTGGGGGCACACACACACATATATTATTTATATATTTATATATATATATACTCTTCAAAAGAAGAAACGCAAAACCACATTGTCGTAACATTTGGAGAATTGATTTAATTATTGAATGGTGAGTCCGATAATTACCAAATGTTGCAGGATTGTTCACAATTCACTCTAGTCCATTGTGAGTAAGTGATAGGACACACCGCCAAGGTCAAGGTCATCTGGAGTCAATACCGGGTGTGGCCTCCGCGTGTGTTGACAACTGCCTGGCACCGCCTGCCCATTGAAGCAACCAGAGTACGGATGACGTCCCGGGGGATGGTGGCCCACTCGGCCTGCAAGGCTGCTGCCAGCTCGGGCAGGGTCTGGGGCTGTGGTTGTCGCTGTCGGAGGCGTCGGTCCAACTCGTCCCATAGATGCTCAATTGGGTTCAAATCCGGTGATATCGATGGCCAAGGAAGGACATTAATGTTGTTGTTCTGTAGGAAAGCCGTTGTGAGACGTGCTGTGTGAGGCCTGGCGTTGTCATGTTGGACCACTGCGTTGGCGTTGGCCATAACTGGAACGATGTGTGGCCGGAGGATCTGGTCAATGTAGCCCTGTGCATTCAGGTTGCCCTGCACGTGGACCAGGTCAGTTCTGTCAGTGTGTGAGATGGCTGCCCACACCATGACACTACCCCCGCCGAATCTGTCCACTTCCTGCACGCAGTTTGCCGAATAACGTTCACCACGACGCCTATACAAGCGACATCTTCCATCATGACGTCGGAGCAGAAATCGGGACTCGTCACTGAACCACACCTGTCTCCATCGCAGTTGAGGCCATTGTCGATGAATCTGGCACCACTGCAGTCGGAGTCGACGGTGTTGTGGTGTTAAGATGACACCTCGAACTGGACGTCTGGCACGAATTCCTACCTCACGTAGGCGGTTCCGTACGGTCTGGTCGGATATCCTGCGCAAACCTGGTATTGCTGCGGCTGTGGAGGTGGCAGTAGTCAATCGTTCCCGAAGGTGGCGTACCCGGATGTAGCGGTCCTGCCCGGGGGTAGTGACCCGTGGTCGACCGGATCTAGGGAGGTCACGTGTTGATCCATGTTGCTGGTAACGGTCCCACAGTCTGGAGATGGTGCTTGGGGACACATGGAATGCCCTGGCAACGGCCGTTCTGGATTCGCCTGCGTCTAGTCGGCCGATGGCATTGTTTCTCTGCGGTTCACTGAGACGTGGCATGTCCTGGATTGTCAACTGTCGGCCAGATACAGAGGCCAGGCAAGCGAACAGCCTGCACTTTTAACACTGTCGGTGTTCATGTTGCACGTGCAGACAACGCACGTGCAGTGGTGACATGGTTTGCACGTGGCTGCGTTTTTGCGAATATTCACATTTTGGAACTTTATTGTACAGTAGCTGCGTTTTATCGAATGTAACCGTGGGAATGTGTTTGGGACATGCAATGACCTTATATTCACAAAGCATGAACCGGTAGGAAACATAAAATCGGAGTTATAACCCATTTGTACCCTTTTGCGTTTCTTTTTTTGAAGAGTATATATATATATATATATATATATATATATATATATATATATACACATGTATAAATATATGAAAAACATCTCTGTTGCTACATGCCCCTATTGTCCGCCGCTCCCTACTTCCTACGTCAGTGAAATGTCATCTGTACTATAATATATGGCACATATAAAAGTTTTGAAGGAAGGAAGAAAATGTTTTATTTAACGACACACTCAACACATTTTATTTACGGCTATATGGCATCAGACATATGGTTAAGGACCACACAGATATTGAGAGAGGAAACCCGCTGTCACCACTTCATGGTCAACTCTTTTTGATTAACAGCAAGGGATCTTTTATATTCACCATCACAAAAACAGGATAGATAGTACATACCACAGTTTTTGATATACCAGTCGTGGTGCACTGACTGGAACGACAAATAGCCCACCGACGAGGATCGATCCCAGGTCAACCATGCTTTACCACTTGGCTACGTCCCACCCCTATAAAGGTTTTGAAGCAATGTTATTGTGTGTTTTGACATGTAATATTTAATTCAAAACCAGAGTGTTTGATGTGTTCTATCATGATGTCACATCTTATTGTCATGGAATCAAGTTTGCTGTAATTTGATAACAGATTCTAGTTTGTTTTAGCACCATGTTTTTGGTTGTTGGAATTATAAACAACTTAGTACTGTCATTTCAGATCCTCACTGGGCATCAATCAACTTGGGTATTGTTCTGTGTAAAAAATGTGCAGGTAGGTTTGAAGAAAGATTTCAGACAATGGAACTTGTCTGGAAAAATGTATCAACATAATCTTATTATACCTAGTGTGAAAACATATTTATATCCTATATCACATTTGTCACTGGATATTGTTCATTAAAGAAGCTACATACATGTCTCATTTATATTTTCTTAGTGATATCATAGCTTTTAACAACCAATTTAAGCATTTAACTGTATAATACTGTGGCAGATTTTCATAATGAATTAATCGTTTCCAAAACTCTCTTTTTTTTAATTTATTTATTTACTTATTTTATTTTGATCCTGTAACTACTGTTTCTATTGGCCGATTGTGATGACCAATTAAAACTAATTCATAAATGTAAACTAGCAAATTTTGACTTTTGACGTTATGCATGTGATGTCACATGCATAGATACATAGCAAAATTGCTCATTTGACTTCTAAGTTATCATACAATGTAGTTGAAATAACAGAAATAATAGCTTTTCCACTTAATTTTTATGGACTGCAGGTTAAAAATAATTACTATTCAGGCCGAATGGGAAATTCCTCTTGGCAAGCTCACATAATATCCCATTCTTACTACCACAGGATAAAATCAGTATCCTACATCATTAACTAGTTATTATCTATTTATTATGGAATGTTTTTGTTGAACAATACATTTAACTTAGTCTAATATAATTTCATGTTGGAATTGGATTTTATCATCTACTGTTAGAAACTTTATTATTAATTTGGTCTTGTCACAGATTTCGTAGTTAAACAGATGGGTTGGTTTATTTGGCATCCATTTCAGAATTCTGGATTTTTTTACTGTTCATATCCTTATTCTTTGATAAAAAAAAAAAAAAAAAGCTACCAGTAATCACATTCTTTCTCAGATCCAGGGAAGTTTTAAAGATCTATTTACATTCTTATTTACCTATTTGTATGAGAACTGTATTGTAATAAATATGGATCTAATTCAAATGATCTGCTATTGTTGTGCAGGTATTCACCGCATGTTTGACTACAGAATTTCTAAGATACGATCACTGAGAATGGACACCCGAGTGTGGACGCCAAGCTTGATAGAGGTTGGTGACGTGTTATTTAAAATATTTCTACAATTTCTAAAACAAAAATATTTAGGATTTGTCACTCAGTGACGATAACACATTTTAGAGTGAAAATTTCACTATTTCACTCTAAAATATGTTATTGTCACTGTAGACAGTGTTATCTTCACTGTGCGAAAGACGGAACTATTTTGCTGCTGGCATTTAAAAAAATAAAGGTAAATTGCCAAAAGTTCTATAATAAATAGAAAATGTCATGTTTTTTGTCAAATATGATTTATATCTCATCAGGTTAAGTTATCACACTCTTCGCGCAAGCGTGATTCAAGACATATGATTGTAAACTTCACTCGATGAGATATGTATCATATTTGACAAAAAAACATGAAATGTCCTCTATTTATTAACAGTTAGAATGAAGATTGATATTATGCTGTGTGCTTCCTGTCACCAGTTTGTTGTGGTTCTGTATAATATACTATGGTGTGAGATCTTGTTCAGTTGGTTGAGCGCTTGCCTGAGCTGCGTGCATTGTAGGATGTTTTCACCTTAGTGGATCCATTCTTTGATTGCATTCCCCCATCCCAACCAGTGCACCATGACTGGGATATCAAAGGTCATGGTATACATGTATGCTTTCCTGTCTGTGGAAAGTCCATATAAAAGATCCCTTGCTGCTAATGAAAAAATCTAGCCAGTTTCCTCTCTAAAATTACATGTCAGAATTACCAAATGTTTGACATCCAATAGCTGATGATTAATAAAAAAAAGAAGTTTGTTTTGTTTAATAACACCACTAGAGCACATTGATTTATTAATCATCGGCTATTAGATGTCTAACATTTGGTAATTTTGACATATAGTCTTAGAGAGGAAAACCACTACATTTTTCCATTAGTAGCAAGGGATCTTTTATATGCACCATTCCACAGACAGGATAACACATACCATGGCCTTTGATATACCAGTCGGGTGCACTGGCTTGAACAAGAAGTAGCCCACTGATAGTGATCAATCCCAAAAGGACCGTGCATCAAGCAAGCACTTTACCACTAGGCTACTTTCCGCCCCTGATTAATAAATCAATGTGTTAAACAAAATAAACGTTTAACCTTTTTTAACTGTATATGATGTATGCTAGAAATATAAACATAAAGCTTGAGTATATTAATGCTATCTCAACACATTGTTTAATCATTAACCTTTTTAGTATTCACTACTTGTGACACAGGTCATAGGCTAAACTGTACATAGGTTCCTCATTTAGATTGTAATAGGAAGTTTGTTTCTGATACAAACACAAATATTATTTCTCTAAAAAGGAGATTTTCAGTTTAAGATGGTGGGTATGAAACATTCTTCATTAATATTTTTTAACAGTATTTTGATTATTTAATGCATCCTCCTTTGTCTTTCAGATGATGATTTCGATAGGCAATGCCAATGCCAACAACTTCTGGGAGTTTGACCTGCTGCCTGAACTTAAGATAGAGCCCAGCTGTAACGATATGAAGAGAAAGCAGTTCATCCAGGAAAAGTACAAAGACAAGAAGTTCATCAGACCGCATCGGCACCAGCATGATGCCCGTTTTCTTAATGAGGTCAGTTCTCAGGCACATAGACAGCATTTGGGTTACGATATGGTGAGGTGGGGAATGAGCAAGAGACAGAAATTCTTGTGACTGCTAATGAGTGTTCTTGACAAAAATGGACCAGTTTGGACCAGTCCATAATTTTGTTTGGGGTGTATGAGGTGTGGTTGGAGAAATGCATTGAGGTTTTAGGTCAGGATAAATATTACTGCAAAGGATAAAAAACCTATTTCTTTTCTACTTTACCTGATCTCAAACAAAGTCATATTCCCCTAAGGATATTAGTCTGGGCCGTCATCCCAACAGCCAATGGGATGGCCAAAATGTTCCAATGAGTCATCCTTCCTGTTTCAGTCATCACTGTAATTTCCTTCTTTCTTCTTCACTGTTTTGACCGACCTCGGTGGCGTCGTGGTTAGGTCATCGGTCTACAGGCTGGTAGGTACTGGGTATGGATCCCAGTCGAGGCATGGGATTTTTAATCCAGATACCGACTTCAAACCCTGAGTGAGTGCTCTGCAAGGCTCAATGGGTAGGTGTAAACCATTTGCACCGACCAGTGATCCATAACTGGTTCAACAAAGGCCATGGTTTGTGCTATCCTGCCTGTGGGAAGCGCAAATAAAAGATCCCTTGCTGCTAATCGGAATGAGTAGCCCATATAGTGGCGATAGCGGGTTTCCTCTCAAAATCTGTGTGGTCCTTAACCATATGTCTAATGCCATATAACCGTAAATGTGTTGAGTGCGTCGTTAAATAAAACATTTCTTTCTTTCTTCACTGTTTTGGTGCGGACGTCTTTTTTCTTTGCTCCACTTTTATCTAAATCATTGGGTCTATTGCCTTTTTTAAGGCCTGCACTAGAATGTATTAAGAGGGATGGGTCTTAGAAAACTATTTACATTTCAGTATTCCACTAACCACAACATAAAACAACGTTGATATCTTAAAACTAAAGATACTAGTCCTGAATATTGATTATAATTTTATGTCTAATAACGTCATGATATTTGTCTTGTCTTTCCAGGAGCTGTTGCGGCTTGCCGAGACCGATCAGTTACTCGATGTGATGTCAGTATATTTGTCTGGTGCAAACGTGAGTATATTACATTGTCTTTCTGTGAGAAGGGAAAACACAAAAAAAAAACAGCAACTAATGTTAGAATGTTGTGTTACATTATGATAGTATCATATTACATAAATCATGTTATAGTGATTTGCTCTATAGTTACTGTGTACATATATTCCCATGTCATTTGAATGTTCATCATCATTCCATAACTCTTTTGTCTGAATCTGCTCTTTATTCCATTATTGTTTTATACAGTGAGTGTAATGATGAAGTATGTTTCTTCCTGATATAATTTTTTCTTGCACACCCGTTGGTGAGAACATCATTCGTTATTTTCAATAACACACATAGTCGTAAAATAAACAGTATCTAACGACCGCTCATGGAGCACTCTCTTTATACATGACATTTACAGTTATTACACCTAACCACCTCCACCCACCCCCAAAAAACCCCTAAAACCCCTCAAACAAATCACACAAAAAAACAAAACAAAAACGCCCAACAAAAACAACCAACACACACACACACACACACACACACACACACACACACACCCGAAAATACAAAGCAAACACAAAACAAAACACCAACCCACCCACCTAAACAAATACTCTAAAATAACACCACCAGAACGAAACCTGTCCATGCACAAATACATATACAGTGAAACCTCTCAAAACCAAACCCTCTGTAAACTGGAATTCACTTATACCGGACATTTTTCACACTCTTTTTAAATATCAGACTGAGTACAGAACATAACCTCACTAAACCAGATGCCCATTTAACCAGCCTTTTTACTTGGTCGATTGGGTATCCGGTTTAGAGGGGTTTCGGTGTATTTATTATTGAGGATTGTGCTCTTAGTATGTATTGATTTTGTATGTCACTATGTATTATCAGTTATATAATATAATCATGTGCTCCAGTGCCACTAGGTCAAAGGTAAATAAACTTATCCATGGCTTTATTCAAATATTAGGAGTCACTTGAACAAACTAACTTACGTCAGCAGCGATATATCACCGATATGACGTATCGTTATACATGTATTTTGTTCTCGGCTTGAATATGTTTTAATGTTTATTCAATAAAATATGTATTGTAAAAGTTGATTGTTCACTGTGACGTATATTTACCAAAATAGGACTCAAGTAAACAGCAGCAATATGTCACTGTTATGACGTATCGCTTTAGTTTGTTCTCGGCTTGTTCAGTGTTGAGAGTTAAAGGTATGCGATAGGCTAAGTGAATGGGTACACGAAATGTCCAAGAAAGCATTTTTTTCTACTTGTTCATCATTTCAGTAAGACCATGTTGTGTGAAGATGTAACACAGAATCAATTCCCATGTGCTAAATTAGATAGTTTACTAAAAGCAGAAATTTTCAAATCAGTAGTTTGCTTTAATAATAATATATTCATTAATAACTTCATCTGAACCTGGGGCTTTTTATGGTTAAGAATTTTAATGACAGAAATTAAGTCTTGCTTGTGATGTACTATTGCATAGAGAATGCTTGGTGAAAATTGATTTGGGAATCACAGCCATGTTCATTTTTAACATATTGGTGAAGTGATTCTAAAGGTGGAAGATTTATAACTTTTATTTCATATCATGTTTATGTCCAGAATAAATAAAAAAAAAAATTGTCACAAAGGACATAAACAGTATACGAAATGGTAGCGAATTTAATATCCTATTTATTACCAATTGATCGATTTCAATTTTTATCACTTAACTTGTTTAATTAATGTTCCGGTGAGATGTAGTTTGCCAGTTGTATGACATCGTGAGACGTAACATTTTGATATGTACCAAGATATTTTTAACAATTTGGGTAATAATACTGTAGTTGTTTTGTTTTCTTTTAAGAATTGCCAAAACCATCGTTTGTCATATTGGTCAAGATTTGTAAGTTCCTGCTCCATGTTCGGTGATGTCTTAATATCACATTTGTCTTAATTTGTGCTGGCATTTAGAAGTCATTTGTTAACTGCTAGTTTTTCTGGCTTCCATATACAGTGGACTCTGTCTAAACCGGACTCACTTCGTACCGTCGAAATAGTCCGGTTTACAGAGAGGACCAGTTTAGACAGAGTTCATCCAGAGTTATGGTTCTTGAATGATTGACAACTCGCGATCAACAATGACATTTGAACCCATGGATTGTAACGATTGCAGTTACATATCAAATATATTTTTCTGCATAAATATTAGTGGCTGCATATTAAATGTGTTTCAGGTCATTCTAATATTTGTACTAGGTTAAATTTCATTTTATTTCCTAAACATTATTTTTTCGTACGTACGAAATTATTTGAATACAAAATCCAGTTTGGGCTTCTTATAATTATTAACACAACCAGAAACACCTTGAATATATAGACATTGATATTCTAAACAAGAAATATATTTATACATGCCGAATTCTTAAGTGAAATCAGTTAGATATCAACACACACACACACACAAGTGTGATTACATTTCGTATTTGATCTTGCGATGGCGTCCTGATTACTTGGCAAATGACGATCACAAGCATCCCGTCGTTCATTCAAATCCCAATCCGGTGTAGACAGAGGTAATTAATACATGAACAGTTCTTTCGTTCTTGATTTTTGATCTGGAGTCCGGAGTAGACAGAATACGGATTAGGCAGAGATTTATACCTAAGAGATAAACGGTAGCTGGACGGGGCTTTAGAAATGGACCGGTTTACGCAGAGATCCGGATTACACAGAATCCGGTTTAGACAGAGTCCACTGTATATATATTTTTTATTTTTTTTGAGCAGTCTACCAAATCACAGTCTGTTATGGCCATGCTTGAGTTTCTCGTTGTTTTGTGTATTCACCATTTTGTTGACGACATGTAATGTACTAATGTTGTCCACTGTAGCATTAAGTTCTTCTGAAATATGATCACTTAGCTTGTCTAGATCTCAAAATAAAATACCCATAAACATCAGCTGGAGGCATGTTGTGCCTAACGTTAGATGAATGTCATATGATAGAGTATGATGGTACCAGTCAAATGTTTTGCAAGCGCTCAGTCTCCTGAATACACCACTGATGTTTATTCTAATTTTGTATTTTTGCTACATGTTCATTATCATTTTCTTGTCGGTTCTAATAGAAATTCTATATTGACACATTCAAAGAAATTGAGTGTTCAAAAATTGTCAAAATTACAGCTTTACTCTTCTTTTTTTCTGATACACAAATGAAAGCCATGACATCATCATCATCCATAATTCTCTGACAAGTAATTTAAAAACCATTTATCTTGATCTTCATCAACACTCAAAATACAAAGTGTCAGATTCCTATTTGGTCTGCTACTACATGTATGTAAACTACATGTATGTAAACTACATGTTAAACTACATGTATGTAAACTACATGTATCTAATATCTAAATTGCTGGCAGGGATTTATTCAGACTTTCTGTGTGTTCAAACATAGGCCCCTTCCCAAAAGAAAGTGGCACTGAAAATTCCAGATTATGTACTAAAAATTCCAAAAATCTATATTTAATTTTATGTTTGTTGTAATAAATCAATTTAACAGAGGTGTATTGCATCATTCAGTGGCCTGAAATCACATCACAAATATGATTTACTTGCACTAATTTTTCCAGTTCCACCAGACATGGGACCCTGGCCAGATATCCTGGATAAATCTCTGGCTGGGTTCATTCATGAAGTTTGAGGGGACGGGATTTAGCTCAGTCGGTTGAGTGATTGCTTGAGGTGCTTGCGTCGCAGGATTAAACCTCCTCAGTGGATCCATTCAGCTGATCAGGTTTTTTCTCGTTCCATCCAGTGCACCACAACTGGACAAAGGTTGTGGTATGTGCTTTCCTGTCTGTGGAAACGTGCATATAAAAGATTCCTTGCTGCATTAAGAAAAATGTAGTGGGTTTCCTCTGATGACTACGAGTCAGAATTACAAAATGTTTGACATCCAATAGCGGATGATTAATTAATCGATGTGCTCTAGTGGTGTCGTTAAACAAAACAAACTTCTTCTTCATGAAGTTTGAAATCATTGTAAAATGTTACAACATAAAATATTGTGTCAACTGGTTCAATCTGGGAATAACTGTTCCAACATTAAAATCACCAAAAAGCGGACACTGTTTTCAGTGGATTATTTATTGATTTCATTAACACATTAAAAATATCATTGTTAAAATAAAGAAAAAAAATTGTGATATTAAACAGCATGGTCTTCTGATCAAACCATACACATGTACACAATGTAGTATACCATTTCAATTTAAACATTTCTTAATTCAAAGTATTTTAGGTCTCCTGCCCATATCGCAATTAATGTATTACAAACATATTTTTTTCATTCTATATTTCACTTAATACATAATTATATATAAATATTCACATACATAATGCATATTTTCCAGTATATTTTAGTTCATCATTTTCATTACATGAACAACGTAGTATAAAATAAGATGGGCCTTGATTTCATTTCATTTCAACTTATTTTTGTGCTTATATCCAATTAAGGTTCAAGCATGCTGTCCTGGGCACAAATCTCAGCTATCTGGGCTGTCTGTCCAGGACAGTGGGTCTCCTGCCCATATCACAATCAGTGTATTACAAAAAAAAAAAAACATTCTACATTTCACTTAATTTGTGTCCACAAATACATAATTATATATAAATATTCCCATACAAAATGCATATTTTCTAGTATATATTAATAATTTTTATTACATGTACAACGTAGTATAAAATAAGATGGGTCTTGATATCATTTCAGCTTATTTTCGTACTTATATCCAATTAAGGTTCAAGCATGCTGTCCTGGGCACACACCTCAGCTATCTGAGCTGTCTGTCCAGGGCAGTGGGTTAGTTGTTAGTTGGTTAGTGAAAGAGTTGAGTGAGGATGTAGTGGCCTTACACCTACCCATTGAGCCCTTAAGAACTCACTCTGGGTTGGAGCTGGTACCAGGCTGTGAACCCTGTACCTACCAGCCTGTAGTCCGATGGTTTAATGATGAACAAGTACTTGACATTGTACAGTTATATCATTTCCAATGTGTTAATTTCTGTGTATAATATACCCATTAGACAGACGTTTGCACTATTGTTACGATTTCAAAGAACCCTAATTAGAAAATAGATGTGGTGTTTCTATGTTGGACGGACTTTGATTGACTGGCAGTCGTTAGGTAATCAAGATTAAATAATACCTTCCACACTAATTGCTGTGCAGTTATAGTTCAGGTGCTTCTGGTTCCGTTCTGTATTCTGAATGGATAGCCAAACATGTATTCATTTTAGTCACATTGTTTAAGTCAATTAGTGTAGGCACAGGATTATATTATTACTTCTCACAGTAATAGCTGGGTAACTGCAGTACATGGTCTGTCATCTTATGGTTCAGTTTTATTCTCTCAGTGGATACTGGAAATCTTCCTTCAAATAATTATATTGGTTGTTGAACCAAGAGTAAATTAAGTGTTGTATGAACCGTATTTGACATTTTCTGATGAAAGATAACAAAAAAAAAAAAAAGAGGAAAAGAAAGCCACCACCAACAACAAAACAATGACTAATTGTTTTTAAGAAGTGTCCAAAATGGGAACAGTTGTGTCCAAAAATATACATATACATATTTATGACAGAAAGGTAACTTCTAAATACATGTATGTACGTTATGGTTTACAAAGTTGTTAATACCACTAACACTCGCACACATATATTTGATTGGTTGTTTACTAACAGTTACTGTTTATTTTGTTCATTATCATCATGATCTTTATTTTTGTTTGTGTTTTATTATATTGGTTTTTATGCTTATTGCACAGTATCCATTATGAACATAAAAAATATTTTGTATTTTGTATGTTACAAAATATATTTGGTTCTAAAATAAGGAAGACAAGACTTGACTTGACATAAAATGATTATTTGGATGAGATAATGGTTTTAAATATATGTACACCATGTACAGCTATATAAAATATTAAGATCTTTTATTTTTATCTTTAAAAAGTATAGAAATTGTCTACGACAAATGTTACTGTGGCCCTCAAGTTGGCCATCATACCAGTTAGCCACAAATATGCCCAGTCAACTAATCAAAATAAGGAAATAGTAAAATAATTTATTCTCTAACATGTGTACTATTTTCTGAATTATTCAACATTGATTTGTGCCAGCTTCTTTTAATTGGACACATCTAATATATACTATACTATGTGTGTATTCACTTTATGACATGTTTGTCAATAACAGTTTTTATTATCATTACTGTTGGCTATTGTTATTTGACTATTGAATATGCTTTTAAAGGCAGAATAACACTAAGTAACCTAATAAATGTCCTGGCAAAATATTACTGAAACAAACATGTACATTGATTTTGCTCTCAAAATACTTTATTCCGTCGGCTACATGTACATAGTCAGTACATCCCACTTGTTATTGATATTTTGGTATATTATGATTGAATTATAGCTGCATAGCCATAAATCAGAAACATTATTTTGAACACTGTTAGGTAACATTAGATGTGCAAAACGGTAGAAAAATGTTAGGTTTTGTTAATAACTAAAGAGGAACATATACCCACTGTATATTTTGAGTCATGTAAAATTGTATTTTAACTCCATTGTCATTTGTTTTTTGTTTTTGGTGTTTTTTTAAGAAATAAAATTATTGTTATTGTAATAATATTGATAAAGAATATTTTCTGTTGTAAAATTGAAGAAAACATGTTCTTAAGTGAATATGATGATTTTAATTTATTATCCAGTATTAGACGAGATGAACTTTGTAATTGTGCCACTGCCTTTAATAAACCAGCTACATTGTAGATTATTCAGATGACTCATTGTCAACTTTAGTGCAGTTGACTTGACAGCTAGTTACATGCACCGGTATTTCTGCCAGTTAGTCAAATGAGAAATTTCAGTGGTGGTTGTTTTCATTCCTACTATATTTAATTTTTTTTAAATAATTGTTTTTCAGATTAATTATAAGAAACCTGGTAATACAGATGAAGAACATGGCACTGGTAGGTTGGCAAGGAATTAAAACTGGATTTTCGGGTTTGTTGTACAACCCTGGAAATAAGCGACCGGTCACAGATGTTGTCTGGTATAAATTTGTCATTTATCAAGCTTTGACAGTCACAAACTTAATATCAGCGGTCATTCATAAAATAGAGTATAAATTTCTGTGTTGAAGTAGACTGAAACAAACTTAGAAAGATATTCACTTAATGTGTGCCTTGCACTAGTGTTGAAGCAGTTCGATGTAGTACATTTTTAAAATGTTCTTCTGACCATATCATGCAGCATGCACGTGCTTGTGCCAAGTTATGGAGCTGTTGCTGGAGCTAAAGTTTATTCTCCTTGAACTAGTCTCTGTTGAGTGATGGAGAGTGAGAGTGATAGTTTTCTTAAATGGCAAGGTCTTGTATTTACTTTATTTTATATACTAAATTAGCTAACATGAATTTGAAGCGCTGATGTAAAAAAAAATCTAGGAAGAGACACCATCTAAAAACACCAACCTCCATCATAACCCCCCCCCCCCCCAGCAAAAAAAACAGGTTTACAAAACATCCATAATTGTGATTCCTTCCCATGCTGTTGACGTATGTTTATTTTTCATTAATTATTGTGTTTCCAAATGTTAAATAGATAATATTTTAAAGACTTAAAATATTACTTTTAAGACTTTGTGTTGATGGGTGTGTTTTTTAAAGTTTGTGGTTTTAATTCTGGTACAGTACTTTGTAAGTTATTTTTTAAATCAAATTTAATGTGGACGATCTCTTATCTTTTGTAGCTTACCAAATAGCAAAAGAAGCAGGACAAAGACTTGTTATGGTAAGTGGACTTATTTTGCATTTTATAAACACAATGCCCATGTTTTCTACAAAACTTGAATCATTGCACACACATGCACATATTCTCAGTAGCACAGTTTATAGAACCATACTGTTCATAATAGCTAGACATTTGTTAATATTGGTCAGTTGCAGTATTAGTAAGCCCCATTTACTTTTGGTATCTTAATTGTTATTAATTATTATTAAAAATGTGATAAATAATTGCTATTGACACCATTTTCAGAAGTTTCATGTTGCTGTATTTTCTTTTACAGGAATTTCTCTATCAGAATGGTGGTGACAGTAAGTTGGACTATTTTATTATATTTTATATAATGTTATTAAGTTCACTGATCACAAGAAAATTATTTCACTTTGTCAAATCCGTAAAAATAAAAAATGTCTAAAGAACATACAGTTTAAGCTGTTATAGGTGTGTTCTCTCCCCTCCCAACCCCCCTCGAGTACATGCCCTTCTAGCTTGTAACGTACACTGATAACAGTATAAACAATAGAACAGCATTAACAAGGGAACCAAATGGACTTCGTTGGCACAGAAAAAAATAAAAATATATATTGTAGCCATGTATCAATACCTAATTTGAATTAAATATATGTCATATTAATTATTATTTTATTATTGTAACATATACATGTAGTAGTCAAGATAAACTGAAATTCTGAAAACTAAATTTTAATTTTTCTGAGTCCGAGCCATACACAATGTAGGTAATCAGTCCAATTTACAGAATGAAAACACACCAACTCGAATATCACAACTCAGACCTTGTTTTATTGCAGCTTTCAGGAATAAACATTTTCATTTTCTTTGGTTTTCAGGTTCGGCGTCTGACCTAGAAAATTCCGATGATGTGAGTACTGGTTTATTATGTTCAATGACATTTCTGTTGCATTGAGACATAAGGATCTGGGTATTTCTGTTTTTATTTGATATTATCTAAACTACATATAGTTTAATCTATTTTTATCAAATTAAGGTTCATGTATCTTGAATACAATTCAACAGCATTTTTTTTACATGCTCGTCTTTGATGGGTCTTATTATGGTATGGTTTTGTCTGTCCATATATTCATACGTCCTACAGTAAACTTTTCGTTTTCAGAGTATATCTTTCATATCAATTCATATAGTATCATGAAACCTTGCATGCAAGTTCATCTTGGGATGGCAGTGTATCTTGTACCATAACTAGATCACCACGACCTACTTTTCATGCATTACTTCACATTAAAGGAAATCCTTGTCCAGGCTATATCTTCCTTATCAATTCATATACTGGTAGGTTAATCAACTGTTGCATGCAAGCACAACTTGTGATGGTATGTTGCTTACCATAACTAGGTCACCACAAACTACTTCTGACGAGCATATCATGTACCTCATCGGTACTTTACTATAAACTTGCCAAGTTACTAGACTGTAAAAACACAAAAGCAAGAAAACATAATCTGTCCAAAAAGACATGTATGTAACAAGACCATACAGCTCTACAAATCGAAGACATCCAGGACCTAGTATGAGATGTAAATCAGTTGATTTTGCATTGTGATGAGATGGTGTTCAACATTCCTTTCATTTTATTTGTAGGGAAGACTAAGGGAGGATGTTAGATTGCAGGGACATTTAATGAAGACTGGCCCAAATAACAGAGGTAAATATTTTTTTAATATTTTTTTTTAAACACTGTGTTAATGTTTATTGTCTTGTGCCATACGTAGACCTTTCACAAAGCTACATTATTACACATTGGTATCTATAGTCTGGATATTTAATGATTGAATTTAGAGATTTATTATCACTATGGCTCCCAATCAGTCAACCCCGTCGGTGGGCTCATTCGGCTATTTCTCGTTCCAACCAGTGCACCACGACTGGTATATCAAAGGTTGTGGTATGTGCTATCCTGTCTGTGGGATGGTGCATATAAAAGATCCCTTGCTGCTAATCGAAAAGGGTAGCCCATGCAGTGGCGACAGCAGGTTTCCTCTCTTAATATCTGTGTGGTCCTTAACCACATGTCTGACGCCATATAACCATAAATAAAATGTGTTGAATGCATCATTAAATAAAACATTTCCTTTCTTCCTTCCCATCAGTCAACTGAGATTACTTTAAGAATAGTATATTTAGCTCCCCTTAGCATGTGAATTAAGAAAAATAGTACTAGAAAAGGATCAAATATCAATCCTCAATATGGAGAGGTCTTGGAACTAAAATTATCAGTATTTAATATCAACATTAAATATCAGTCCTCAATATGGAGAGGTCTAAGAACTAAAATTATCAGTATTTAATATCAACATTAAATATCAGTCCTCAATATGGAGAGGTCTAAGAACTAAAATTATCAGTATTTAATATCAACAGTTAAAAGTCTACCGATTATCAAGACATTTTTAAAGATGTGTTTACTATTCTTCCAGGCTTTGAAAACAGATGGTGCATTCTGGAACATGGTGCTTTAACATACTACGAGAAAATGGAGGTTTGTATCTTGTTTCAGTTCATTATATATAATACAGGTGTACATTCTTTTAATTTTTCTATTTATGTGAAAAAACATCCCAAATTTACTAAGAAGCCTATTTTATTACATACCCATTTATTCTTACTATAGTAATAAAGACAATTCTGATCGTGCAATAAATTTTTTTTTTTATTGAACATGGGTAGTACGTGTTCACTCGAATGATGTCATGTCCGTAGCCAGAAATGATGTCGTGTTCCTAGCCAGGACGCTCAGCATTCCATCAATTCCAAAAATTCAACTAACTTTCCAGACAAAATGAGTTGTGTTATTTAATTAAACTTTTGTAAATCATAGTATAGAAAGGTGGTATGTAATTAATACAGAACCATGTACCAGTTGTTTTGCCATGTTATTTATTGCACTCGTTTTATAGTGCGCAAGATTTATACCACTCGACTGCTACGTGATATCGTGGTATAATATTCTTGTGCATTATAAAGCAATTGGTATCTGGTTCTGTTTTTGTACCACATTACTTCTACATCACTAACATATTCTGGACTTAGACTGGGATCTTGACAACTTTTTAAAATAGTACCATCCTTAGCTTAGTTTTTGTTTCAGAAAAATCTTTTAAGATGTTCTTAATATGAGTTCCCATTTTTTATATAATTGCTTGTCTTATTCAGTCGATGTTTTCACAGCATTACTATTTTGTTTGTGGTACTGGTAAATGTACCAGTTACTGTTTGAATCTTCTAAGTGTTCACGTGCCATTATTGCAGAGGGAAATAACCTTCAAGATCTATGTATGTAGTGTTTTTGAATTAATATTATTATTCCCCACCACAATCTTACAATCAGTTAAACAGCTTCCATCGTTCACAGTCCAAAACTTAAAGTATTGAGGTTTATTATTAAAATGTCTTCAAGGCTTCTAGAATTTTATAAAAATCCACTAGCCATGGGATCAGTGATTTTAAAAATGTACTAGCCATTATTAAAAATTCACTAGCCCTCCTTTAAATAAGTACAATTTTACTAATAGTAATAAGATACGTCACCTAAAGGGGGAGATTGAGTTTTAAAATCCTTAGATTGGGGTGGAAAGATGGGGCAGGATATTCATATTTATAAAATATGTAAATGCAGCATTTCACAAGATTTGTGTTTTTTTCCACTAGCCATTGGGCTAGTTATAGTAATTATTTACTAGCCCAACACTGAATAATACTAGCCATGGGAGTGGGGCTACCATAATCTAGAAGCCCTGGTCTTGCCATTCATGGGAATGGGAGGGATGGGTGGAGGGAGCACAAAAGAAACCTCATGTTTAAACACTACTTAAAGGAACTGGCCTGAGTTTGTTGCCATTTTTGAGATGTTGCCGACTAACAGACATGTTTTAATAACTAAAATTATATGATTAAATTAAAATTTTTTTATCTGTATCAAATATCAGTGGCTGTGTATTAAATGTGATTTTGGTTGTCCTAGTGTTTGTACTAAGTCAAGCTTCATATTTTTATTTTTTATTATATATTTTTTCATACATACTTAATTTTTGGAAGATCAAATCCAGTTTTTTTTCTATACTACAGTGAAACCTCTCAAAACTGGACCCTTTGTAAACCGGAATTCCCTCAAAACCGGACCTTTTTCATGGTCCCCTTTTTAAATATATGTGCATAATAGAACCTCTGTAAACTGGATACCTCTTAAAACCAGACTTTTTACTTGGTCGGGAGGGTGTCCGGTTTAGAGGAGTTTCACTGTACTTACAAACATTGGGACAACCAGAAACACATTGAATATACAGCTGTTGATATTCTAAAGAAAATACTATATTTAGTATGGAATTTTTTGTTGTTAAAGAAAGAAAGAAAGAAATGTCTTATTTAACGATGCACTCAACACATTTTATTTACGGTTATATGGCGTCAGACATAATGGTTACGGACCACGCAGATTTTGAGAGGAAACCCACTGTGTCGCCACTACATGGGCTACTCTTTCCGATTAGCAGCAAGGGATCTTGTATTTGCGCTTCCCACAGGCAGGATAGCACAAACCATGGCCTTTGTTGAACTAGTTATGGATCATTGGTTGGTGCAAGTGGTTTTACACCTACCCACTGAGCACTCATTCAGGGCTTGGAGTCGGTATCTGGATTAAAAATCCCATGCCTCGACTGGGATCCGAACCCAATACCTACCAGCCTGTAGACCGATGGCCTAACCACGACGCCACCGAGGACAGTTTGTTGTTAAAGGTGCAGACCCTAGTTTGAACCCGTAAAAATGGACACTAAGTTTTGTTGAGTTACAAACCTGTAACACATTTAGATAACGTAACGTTACAAGAGAATGAAATAAAAGAGCCTGTGACGTTGAAATGGTGAAATACCCTTAAAAACAGACTAAATCTTGACTCCGTAACTGTTACTTCTCAGATGCACATGCATTTTTAAAAATAAGAAAAATGCATTTTGTGGTATTAGAAACGGCAGGATGACCAGAAACACTACGGAAATAGATAATCTAAACAATAAAATATAAGTAATGTTTGATTTCAGTGATCATAAATTGCTCTAATAGTGAAAATATGCCTAGTGTTTAAAAACTAGGGTCTGTGTCTTTAATAGATTTTATTATTTGGAAATATGTGACAATGGCAGCAAACTCAGGACAAACTAATGTTTTTATCTTATTCTCATTGGGAAGGAAAGGAAGGAAATGTTTTATTTAATGACGCACTCAACACATTTTATGTACTGTTATATGGTGTCGGACATGTGGTTAAGGACCACACAGATATTGGGAGAGGAAACCTGATGCCGCCACTTCATGGGCTACTCTTTTTCGATTAGCAGCAAGGGATCTTTTATATGATCTTTTATATGCACCATCCCACACAGGATAGCACATACCACAGCCTTTGATATACCAGTCGTGGTGCACTGGATGGAACAAGAAATAGCCCAATGGGCTTACTGACGGGGATCGATCCTAGACCAAACACGCATCAAGCGAGCGCTGTACCATTGGGCTACGTCCCGCCCACATTCTCATTGGGTTTTTTGGGGGGGGTTTTGGGGGTTGGGTTGGGGTTTTTTCATCTAATAACAATATTGTATTTTCATAATGTTTTATGAGGTCTCAAAAGTTATTTAAACCTCTTAAGAAAATCAGTCGTATGAATTTACTTTTCAATTTTATACATACAGTTTATAGTTTGTAAGATTTTAAATAGAATTGTTACCTGTTTTTGACTTGTATGACAAATATTAATTAATTAAAATGTCTAATCCAGAAAATTTAATGTTTTGCATTGATCTATCATAGACAGATTCTTTTGATGACCTAAAATGTGGTACTTTTATTTATATGATTGTTGCTGGTAATGGTAATTCAATTGAACATTCACACATAAAATTGTTACTGGTCATAACAAATCCATTCTGGTGAATTAATGGAACTCTGAAATATGGAAGCTGTTACCATGATTGTAAGAAAATTTATTTTGCATGGGCGCCACTTGGTTTGGCTAATGTTTATAATGGATATTAAAGTTAAAGATGTAGATTCGCAGAGCATGTACCTTGTTGGAATTTTTAAATACATGATTTAAGATATGTTTACAGGATGTTTTATGGGAGAAAAATTATGTAATTTCCATCTTTGTTGTTCAGGTTGAACATTGCCCTATTTCTTGCATCCAGAACTTTTTTTACTTTGTTCTTTCTTCTTCTTTTTTAATGTCCTTTAATATATTTTTTAATTATTAGATGCATGCATAAGTCCATTTTTTTAATGCATGTACATGTTAGTGTCTTACTTTCTCTGTTTGATTTAAAAAAAAATATAAAGGTGTTTTGCAAAAATATAAAGGTGTTTTGCAGTATGTGTGTGTGTGTGTGTGCGTGCATGCAAGCATGTGTGCGTGTGCACCCACTGTAAGACAAGTTGAGGTTTACTAATCTGCTCCTTCCCCTATGTCTGTGTTTAGGTACAGGTACATGCCATCATCGATGCATACATTATGTGCATGTCCCAACAACTTGTGGACTTGATTGTTCAGACTTCTGGTCATCCAATGGGAGCATGTGTCAATGACAGAGACTTTATTTTATTTACTTGCATGTTCCCATGGTTTCCCAATATTTAAATTTGATTTTATAAATGGCATATTCTGTTAAATTCTTATAAATTATATCCTATCTGAAATCTATACTGTACGACTGTGGATTGATGGGAAGAGGAGAGGATGGATGGATGAATGAATGGATCAATCGATCGATCGACTAAATATCAGATATTATTGTAAAGATCAGAATGAAAGACTGACAGAGCATGTTCATGCACATTGCTGAACAAAATATTGAAATTGTTTTTTGAAAATTATTAAGGCTTGCTTCAGCATGTTGGATACTTCTATATACTGTGACACACCAAGAATATTTTTTACACGTTCACGGAACACTGACAATGCCCATTTAATTATATTAACTTAATGCACATTATTTATTAGTTGTATAGATTATCACATAATGCATTTTATTGTCTCACCTTTACGAAGTAAAAAAGTTAAAGTTTGGTTTGTTTAACGACACTACTAGAGCACATTGATTATTAATCATCGGCTATTGGATGTCAAACATTTGGTATTTTTGACATATAGTCTCAGAGAGGAAACCCGCTACATTTTTCCACATATATATCAAGGGATCTTTTATATGCACTATCTCACAGACAAGATAGCACATACCACGGCCTTTGATATACCAGTTGTTGTGCATTGGCTGGAACGAGAAATAGCCCAATAGGCCCACCAATGGGGATAGATCCTAGATGGATCGCGCATCAGCCGAGTGCTTTACCACCAGGCTACATCCTACCCCTACGAAATAAAAAGGCGAGATATTAGTATTACTGTTACGATGGTATCAACTGTTGCATTAAAGTTTTGCATTTACATCAGTTTCTCACAAACTGTAAATCCTAGGTCCTTGAAACTTGGTTTATAGTTGCACCTATGGATGTTCATCACAGTGCATTGACAAGGTTTATGGTGTGCGGAGACATTTAATTGTGCAGAATTCTTGTTTAATATTACAATGGACTATTTGTTTTAGAACTTGATCCATATTGATAGGACATTGTGCTAGTTAAACATTGGACTAACTTAGATGTAGTAGACTACTAACCAGAGGAGTGGTTTTTCTGTTCCTCTCTACTGATATGTGCAGCTTTGCAAATTAGGCTGATCTGGTCATTCTCTGTTAAGCTGACACTTTGTTCAAAAGGTCACTGTACACATGTTTTGTTTAGCTCGGTCGGTTGAGTGCTCGCTTGAGGTGCTTGTGTCACAGGATTGAACCACCTCGGTAGATCCATTCAAATGATTGGGTTTTTCTCATTCCAACCCTTGCAACACAACTGGTCAAAGGCCGTGGTATGTGCTTTCCTGTCTGGGAGTGCATGTAAAAGATCCCTTGCTGCATTAAGAAAAATGTAGCGGGTTTCCTCTTCGATGACTACGTGTCAGAATTACCAAACATTTGACATCCAGTAGCCAATGTTTAATTAATCAATGTGCTCTAGTAGTGTCATTAAACAAAACAAACTTCTTCTGATGTACCGGTACATAAATTTTGCAAATCCTCATAATGTACTCAGCAGTGCATTATGAATAGGTACATGCATTAAACAGCTGTCATGAAGACATCTTTTAATATTCCTTTAGGTGCCTGCTTAACAGTGTAACACAGGTTTGACTATATTAAAATTTAAATTGATACCATACAAATTTCTTGTAGTTTGAATCCAGACATACATGTAAGTTAAGCTTTGCTCCTAGAGGTCTTGAGTTCATACATTGAAATATCAGAAGATGGCCTGTATTTTTTATATTAATTATTCCTTTTAATTTTATAATAAATATTATGAAGGCCTCTCTCCATGACTGGTGTTCAAACAGATGCTTGCACTCACCTCATACACACCTAGCAGGGTTTCTGCCAGAGGGTACATAGGGTAAAGTTACGTATCCTAAAATCTTAGAAATTAATGGATATATTTTATTAATTTTATGATAAATGATAGTTTAAAAATTTGTCCAAGCACATGAAATGCACAGGTCAATTTCAAAACATTTCAAATCCATAATCAAACCACCTAGTCTGTCTTGTTATTATTACCTTCCCTCAAATTATTTTCTGGCAGAAAGCCTGAGTACTAGTAGTTGTAGTAGTAGCAGTAGTAGCAGTAGTAACAGTAGCAGTTACTGAAGCAGTAGTTGTAGTAGTAGTCATGGGTGTCGATCGGTGGGTGACAGGGGGGATGCGTCCCCCTTACTTTTCAACGCCGGGGACAATCTATATAAATGTCCCCCCCACTTTTTCGTTTAGCAAAAGCAGCAACAACAACAACAACAGCTACAACAACAACAACAACAACAAAAAAAAAGAGAAAGAAAGCGACACACGACGTACTGTTTTTGGTCGGTTTTAAAACATAGACTACTATTTTGTTAAACTGTCAGACATCAACGTTTTGATTTGCAATTTGGATTTGTTTTGTTGAATTAAAAGTTTAACTACTAATGTGTAGCTTTATGATTTTCATTCACATTCCTTTATCACACACACACACACACACGCTGTACACACACAATAACACGTCTGTCCCCCCTCCCCCCCCCCCACTTTTAAAGCCGAATTGACACCCATGGTGGTAGTAGTAGTAGTAGTAGTAGTAGAAGTAGTAGTAGTAGTAGAAGTAGTAGTAGTAGTAGTTAGTAGATTAGATTATATTATATTAGATTAGATTTTCTGTATTGTTACTAGTTCCCGTTATACTGAATACGTGTCTCGTTGTAGAGCACCAAGTCTAAAGACAGCATTGACCGCAAGATGATTCTCTGTGTCCAGGAATCTACTGCTGGCAGTGAAAGGTGAGAATCATTTTGTTTTGATTTGCTTTTAAGTCTCTAGCATGCTTTCCTGGGTTGTCTGACCAGAACAGAAGTTCATTATTAGTGAGAGAGAAGTCGATGCAGGTACCACACCACCATTTGTTATGTTATTACTTGTTGTAGCAGATTAATATAGTCTGGGTTAGGAAATAGTTCCACATAAAAAAAAAAAAAAAAAAATCTGATATTTCTTTTGAAATTATTTGATTATTACAAGTAGGTTGACCCCAGTAGTATGGCTATGAAGTTACTTGTAATATTTAGTACTATCTAATACCAAATGTACAAGTGGTATACTGTCGGTGCCACATGCATAACAGCAACATGAGGCAGTGTTCTGGCATGAGGGTTGCTAACTGAAATTTCCGTGGTTAACCAGTGTTGATTTTTTGCACGGTAGTTGTTAAGGGAGAGCACTCCCTAAATCTAATAGTCACATGATCCTCTCAATAGTGTTGTATTTTCACAGAATATATTTTGACATAGAAACTGTATTAAACTGCATGGAGCAATTAATGGTGGTATGCAACCTGCAGTTGCCTTGCACACAAATGTACCTATATTTACCCAGACTGTGCTACACTCATATTTTGTAACATACCTTAATTCATAATACCTAAACACTAAATTCTCTATTGTTTTATTTTAAACAAATTTCTACTTTAATTTCTACATATTATTTCATACATATATTCATATTCTGTTATTTGCCCTGTACTACATACTCTACGTTCTTAAATCTTTGATGTTGTTTTTCTGCAGACAAATTTCAGCCTTTGAACTGAGTACCAAGAAAGGAGCAAACCGTATTTATTTATTTGGTGCAGAGAACAAGTCTGAAAGAGGACTGTGGATGAGAACCATTGCCAGGGTGAGCTGGAACATTCGTTTTAGAATTTGTTGTGAAATGAGGGTGGGACATAGCCCAGTGGTAAAGTGATCATTTGATGCGTGGTCAGTCTAGGACCGATCCCTGTTGGTGAGCCCAATGGGCTGTTTTTCGTTCCAGCCAATGCACCACGACTGGTATATCAAAGGTCGTGGTATGTGCTATCCGGTCTGTGAGATAGAGATACCTTGCTACTAATGTAAAAATGTAGTACTAGCAGGTTTCCTTTCTAACACTATTTGTCAAAATTATCAAATGCTTGACATCCAGTAGCAAATGATTAATAAATTGATAATGATATGCTCTAGTGATGTTGTTAAACAAAACAAACTTTAACTTTAATTTTAACATTGGTTTAGTATTAGTTTTGAAATAGATTTATGCAGGCAATCCTTAAAAACAATTTAGTTTGCTGAACCAAACCCACCAGTTTAGTAATGAGTTTGTTATCAATAATTTCACAAGCATATAAACTGTATACTAAGGAGGAAGAGGGTTAATACCAGAATATGGGGGGGGGGGGGGGGGGGGGGGGGGTTAACAAATTAATGGTGATAAAAAAATATCTCTAGCAAAATCAATATTATTTTATGTATTCTTTTAGGTGTGGGGTAGAGGGGTTATTGGGAGGAAAAGAGGTTGGTTTGTACTTTTAATGAAAATGTCTTTCTCATTGTGCTTTAATATTTATTTTATTTTATATTAATTTTATGCTGGAATCATGCTTCTCCATCATGCATTGGTGTTTTTAAAGCAAAAATCACAAATAGAGCTAGAATTTTAATTTAGTCATGGTTTTTTGCTATATGTGTGAATGGGTATCATCATCAGCTTTGATGCAGCATACAATTTAAAAAAAAAACATTAATCTCACTTGTATGGGGTTTTTTTTCACAGCTTATTTGCCCAGTCTCTGTGATGGATCATGTTGGAATGATGGATTTCTCTCTGGCTGGTAACTTCTACATGAAAAACCTCATTACAGAAGTAAGATATAAGTGTACTGTTTACTGCCACAGTTTAACATTTCCGACATAAAATACACCAACTGCAGTGTAATTTTATTGCATCATAAATACTGGATGCCAGTTATTTGTTCAGACCAAACATTAAGGTTAGGGTTAAAGTTACTGTTAGCTATGTTCACATATACACATGTGTACCTATATATACAGTGAAACCCCACTAAACCGGACACCCTAGGAACCAAGGAAAATGTCCGATTTTTTAAGTGGTATCCGGTTTAGAGAGGTTAAGTTCTATATTGATGACTAAAATAGGACCATAAAAAACCCATCTGGTTTTGAGGGAATTCCGGTTTACTAAGGGTCCAGTTTTGAGAAGTTTCACTGTATATATACATGTGGTGACAATCAAACAATGTTTACGTATATATAATTATAAAATAATGAAATACATGTATGGCAACAGATCTTTCTAATCGAAACTAGCATGGAGTGATAAAAAAAATAATCATGTCCGTATCTTTGTGCTTATCCAGACGTATATGAACACCTCAATGAAAACAATTTTTGCCATATCTATATCCGGATCTGAATCTGTGCATGCGTGAACATAGCCTTATTACTGTTTAAGTTCATTATGATTCAATATGAATTGACTTTATTATATAACATTTAGTGAAATATCTTAAAATATCAGTGAAATAAAAGTGTTATCAGTCACTCAGTGATGATAACACATTTTAGAGTGAAAATTTCACTATTTCACTCTAAAATGTGTTATCATCACTGTAGAAAGTGTTATCTTCCCTGTAAGAAAGCCGGAACTATTTTGCTACTGGCATTTTAAAAATAAAGATAAATTGCCAAAAGTTATATAATAAATAGAAAATTTCATGTTTTTTGTCAAATATGATTTATATCTCATCTCATGAAGTTTGTAATCATATTTCACACTCGTTGCGCAAGTGAGACTTGTGAGATATGATTGCAAACTTCACTTGATGAGATATAAATCATATTTGACAAAAAAACATAAAAATATCCTCTATGTATCTATTTGTGAGTTGCAAGAGGTTAGTTCTCCATTCCCCCTGAATATATAAACTAATATAATAATAGTTTTAATGTGACTCAAATGTTAATAGTTGTAACTAAGTGCACACAGTACTTAAGTAGAATTGAAATAAAAAAACAATACCTAGATTATTCTAACTTGTTTTCTTTCAAGGACTGGAGAAAAACATGGTTGATGCTTAACTGGAGAGTGTTATATTTTGTAACTGTGGTATGTGTATTTGTTTTATTTTTGTTTTTGTTTTATTTTCATTGCAATAGAACTTACTACCAGTAATAATATTTTAAAATTATTTATAAAATTTATGTTGTTGGTTTTTTTTACATTTATTTTAATTTTAGCCAGTCAAAATGAAAAACATATTATTAAAAATTATATCTATGCAAGCCCAGACTTCCAAGTGATACTTTGACAAATTAATAACGTGACATAAAATCTTGAATAATCTGATCATTCAACAAAATAGCAAACTTGATGATTGAATGCATTTCTGTATTTTTTAACTGCCTGTAAATTGTAAATATTTTATAGGTAAAATAATATATAATAAATATAGCATATTACATTTTGTTTGCATGCTGTTTTTTAACATGCACTAATGTTATCTGTTACAGGATTCCCAGCTAGAAACTATTGATTTGAGGAAAGCCAAAGGAATCAGTAAGTACTTTCTTCAAACAAGTTCAGTTCTGTTCAGTTTATTTTTCATTTCATTTCAACTTACTTTTTGTGCTTATATCTAATTAAGGTTCAAGTACGCTGTCCTGAGTTTACACGTTGGCTATCAGGAGTGTCTGCCCAGCACAGTGTGTTAGTGGATAGTCCATTACGTGACCTTACACTGAGTCGTTAAACTCGCTGAGTGGGACCCAGTACCGAGAGGCAAACTCAATACCTACCAGTCTTAAGTCTGAGGCTGGTGTGTTCAGTTTAAGGGGAAGGAAGGAAGGATTGTTTAACGTGCACATTCAGAGCAAGCTGTTGTAGTGCACGCCTGTCTTGGGCACAGGCACTGACCTCAGCCGGTTTCTCTGTCCAGGACAGGAAAACCCGGCTGAGGTTTGTGCCTTTTTTTCTCTGTTCAGTTTAAGATATTTTCAGTTAAGGTTAAAGCATGTTGTCCTGCGCCCCGTTTTACAAAGTGATCTTAGCTCTAAGATCACCTTAAGTCCATAAGGTAGTTATGCATTTAAGGTGATCTTGGTGCTAAGATCGCTTCGTAAAACGGGACCCAGAACACATCTGAGCTGTGCTATTTGGGCAGTGGGTTAATGGTTAGTTGTTGTTGAGAGAGGTCGGTGTACTGGCCTTTCAAATACCCATTGATGTCAATGGAGCCGTTATTGGGATGTGAATCCAGTACCTATCACCCGGTTCCACACAAGGGATTGTCAGTTCAGTTGCTGTAACCTTACCCTCCATTTTTAACAGTTGATCAGGAGGCATTTTTAAACTATTAATATTTTGCTATTTCTGTTCTGTTACCGAAAACTGTAGATAGCTTTTTACATGATTCAGTTACTGATTTTTAAAAAAAAAAAAGAATAATTCTAATAATTTTCATTACATTGTTTTTGAAATTATTTGTTTCAGTACTTTTAATATTAACTTATTGGGATTAAATTTGAAAAACAAATTGACAATAATAATTGTTTTGTTAACTTATATTTGGAATAAATATTTTTAAATAAAACCATGAATGCTACAGAGCTTCTTCAGTTATATTGGTCTTGGCAACAATGCTTTGCACTTAATTCTATGGTCAGGCATTTCGTTCAGTTTTTTAAAAAATACTGGAAATTTAACCTCATTTGAACTTCATTTCGTCAGTAGGTCAAGATACTTCAAAAGTGGTGTGATAGACAGATACATGTTGCAGCTCATTTGTTGAAATTATTTAATAAGAAATTTGTATGTGGTGGATTAAGGTCAGTATACATTTTTTATATATTCTTTTATCATCATTGCAATTTTTATCTTCTCACAGAATATGCCGACACTGGGAGCTGTGAGTCGTGTATGGAACATGGCAAACACTTCGTCATTGATACTCATGGAAGGTGAGTGATGGGATCTGTAATTAATACCATTTCAGCATGCTTTTAAACTTTGAATTTTGTTTAATAATAAATCATTATTACTACCATCATTTTCACCACCATCACCAACACCACCACCACCATCGTCATCCTTATTATCACTTGACCACCACCACCATTGTCATTATCATTATTATCACCACCTCCATCATCATCATCATTATCATCAACATCATCATCATTATCATCATCATCACCACCACCACCATTATCATCTCCATCATAACCACCAGCATCATCATCATTACCGATCATCACTATCATTATCACTATCATCAATACCATTAACATCATCATTATCATCATCACCACCACCACAACCATCATCATCATCATCAACATCACCAACATCACCACTAATTATTACCGCCACCATATCATCATTATAAGTATCACCATCAACTAGTTCAATAAACTTTATGATTGTTTGTTTTCAGGCATCTGTATTTCCAGGCAGATCTGGTGCGGGACACCGAGAAAGCATTCACTGCACTTGAAAGTGCTATTAAAGTAAGTGACAAGCATCAAATTTAAGAATTTCTTACCTATGGTATTTTGAAAGGTTTTGGCCATAGGCAAAATGCATACCCATGGCAGTTTTTGCAAAAAATAAGTTTAAATTTAAAAACCAAAAGTTATCCTTTCAGCCGACAGCAGTAATTTTCATTCAGTAGCAACAAATGGCTATGGTAATTGCTGTTAGTGTGTCTGCTAAGTTTGAGTCCAGAAGGGAGGCACTAAAATATCAGGATATTTGTTTTTAACTGATACGGCATCTGGGGATTTAGCCTTTAACATTTATTGCCAGTCTTTTGTTGGGATCTCAAGAACACCATATTGTTACTTTGAAAATATTATTGTTTTTATTTATTGACGTCTCGATCTAAACTTGAATTCCTTATGTTATGTGATAATTACAATTTTCTTTATTTTAATTCATGTGAATAATGAAGAATCTTAAAAACCTTTAATATCTAAAAATATTAAAACAAAATTGTCTGCAGGGCTTCTAGAATGTTTTTTAAATCCATTAGCTGTGGGATAGTGATTTTTTTAATTTGCTAGCCATGATTAAAAATTAGTTTAAAAACACTAACATTGGGGATTATTGGGGTGGGGTCAGAATATCCATATTTACAAAATAGACTTAACTGCAATATTTGACACTTCTTCTTTTTTTCACTAGCCATCGGGCATGGTAATAGTAGTTATTTACTAGCCTGACATTGAATATCACTAGCCATGGGAGTGGGGCTACCATAATCTAGAAGACCTGGTCTGCTTTAAAGTAATATAAGTCAAAGTTTCAAACTTGATGTCTCATGTGTATAAATCAAACTTCTTCACAGTGTTTTAAATATTATGTTTAAGTTGAATATTAAGATATCTGATTCCATGGACTCTTCCATGACAGTAAATGCCACTGCTGTGCTGTAGACTTAACCAGTGATTATTTTCCATGTTTCAGGTGAGTGGGACCAGTCTCTCTGACCAGCAGCTGACGGCCGATGATGTGCCGGTGATCGTCAATAACTGTATTGGACACATTCAGGTCCACGGTGAGAGGCTCAGTTCATTTATTAGATCAAAAAGTTGTTAACAATTCAGATAGTCCACATTATTATGATCTTTTCATACTTAAGCCTGACCTCTAACCAGTGTCATCTTCTACCTTTTCAAGGGGCGAGACGTAGCCGAAATAGGCTGTTCAGACCAAAACGTATTTTTAGGAGGGCGAGTGATGCAGTCGCTACTTAGACTTGTTACTGATGGAAAAATGTAGTGGTAAAGCGATCGCTTTATGTGAGGTCTGTCTAGGATTGATATGTGGTCAGTCTATAGTCCATCCCATCCTTCTACAAAAGTGTGTTTTGTTAATAATTTCAGTTCGGTATGACGTAAGAAGACAAGAAAAAGTGTTTTGGAAATAACAAACAAATATTATTTGTGTGTGCAAGTTCCAAACAATTGGCTCAGAAATAAATAACTGTGGGTCCATTGGGCTTTTTGTTCCAACTAGTGCACCACGATTGGTATATCAAAGACTAGTATTTGCTACTGATGGAAAAATGTAGCAGGTGTCCTCTTAGAGTCAGAAATTACCAAATGTTTGACATTCAATAGCCGATTATTAATTAATAAATGTGCTCTAGTGGTGTCGTAAAACAAACTTTAACTTAAACTTTTCTCCCTTTTCAATAACTTGTGACTTGATCACAGCCCTCATATGTATGATGACAGTCGACAGTGCCGTCATCATTAACAGGGTGTTTACATTGTTATTATTTATACTAAATTGCCTTCACAAGATGATCTGATGTTAAGTTCAAAAACAAGTCTAGGTAGTGACTGCATCACTCACCCTTCTAAACATACGTTTTGGTCTGAAC
Organism: Gigantopelta aegis; assembly: GCF_016097555.1. NCBI lineage: Eukaryota > Metazoa > Mollusca > Gastropoda > Neomphalida > Peltospiridae > Gigantopelta > Gigantopelta aegis. Next base: position 43,031,196 of record NC_054704.1, read on the forward strand.
AGCCTATTTCGACAAATCCCATTCAAAGATTTGCATAACCATTTAGATATTAATCCTTTTTTTTTCTTCAGTTTTTTTCTTCTTCTTTTTTTTAACTCGTAGAGTTGTTCCTGAAATGATCAAATGAAGGTGGGGCAGTAGACAAATATCCAACTATATAGTTATATTTAGGCTCATGGTCTCAAACACAATAAAGAATTGAATTGGATTGAATTGAACCTAAAATGTAAAGTTTATTTAACCATGTATACATAGAGTAAAAGATGTGACAGACCGACCAGGAATGAGAGAATAGGTACAGGGCCCCTCACACCCCCACCCTTCAATACACACACACACACACCATGTGATAAATAATTCTCCACAAGCCCTTATCAGGGTTTCTGCCAGAGGGTAAAAGAGATATGGCACATTCGTTTGAAGATGTTTTTAAATGAACCTTTTGACAAAATTAATTACTTTGATTACTGTATGATTTTTTTAACCCTAACCCTAAACTTAACCCACACACACACCATACCCCCTGTTGACTATGGTTGTATTCAATTCCATAGTGCCATACCCAAAAAGGTCTTTCTGGCAGAAACACTGCTTATTAAAGTCTTGGCTTGATAATTCGTACAACATGTAGTTGTTGTGTCTGAGGATTTGATGCCCCCTACCTAATTACCCACCCCCAAATATCCAAAACACTCACACATTTCACATGCATACTTTCTGACTTATAATATTGTATGCAACAACAAGGTACTTTATCTTAGCATATTGTCATGTGTTTATGTTGGTTTGTTTTAGGAATGAAAGATAGAGGTATTTATCGGGAAGCTGCCACAAACAGTCGTATAGAGTCATTACTTAACAGACTGAAAGCAGGTTGGTATTATAAATCATTTACAGTTTACCTGAAATCAGTTTGTAGAAAAGTTTAAATCTGTTTTATTCCCTATTACTAGTATTAGAAAGAAAGTAGTTTTTTGGCTGATGTAGTGATAGAAGCCAAGTTGGGATTCATTGATCTATAGTGTTAATGAAACAAGTTTTAAAACATTTAATTTTCTAAAGTTTTGTTACCAACATGAAATTTTTGCATAGATTTGAAAGTGTTTTTTTTCTTTTTAAGAAAATAATATTGGTATTGGTTGATGATTTATATTTAAAGAATAAGAAAAGAAAATAGTTAACTTGTTTATAGTGTACTGTTTCAGATCTCACCATGAAAATAATTGAGTATTGATTAATTGCTCTCTAAAGATTATGGAGAGCCATCTAAGATATTGCCATGCTGAGCATTGATATTTAATCCTTTTCTAGTACTTTAAAAAAAAAAAAAATTTGCAAGCTAAGGAGAGATAAAAATTGCTCTCCTTGAACTGATCTCAGGGGAGTGATGGATATCAAGAATGATGGCTTCCCTTTAACTGCGAAGTCTTTTTATTGTCTTTTGTTTTGATTTCTGTGTCGAATTTTGCTGCAGATGTTTACTCGGTCAAGTTGGAAGAGGCGAGCTGTAATGAAGTAGCGAATGCCCTGAAAAGGTTTTTTCGCCAGCTGGAAGACTCGCTCTTCACTCGAGACCTCTATAAAGAGTGGATACGAACAGCAGGTAAGAGTGGTTACGTCACTCTGTTTTATCCTGTATCCACTGTTTCTATCGGGCAATTATGACGACCGATTAAAACAAAATCATTAACGTATACTAGCAGATTATGACTTTTGACGCCACTCTTGTGACGTCACGTGCATAGCTACATTACAGAATCGCTCATTTGACCTCTAGGTCATTGTACAGTATAGCTGAAATAAGAGATAATAGCTTTTTACCTTAATTTTTATGGTCTGCAGGATAGGATATAGGTTTTTCATTCTTCCCTTCACAGAATAAAGCTGATACCCTACGTCATTGACTAGATATTCTCTATTTGCGTTTGTTTCATTTGGGTAGGCTAAAATTTGCAGAGGTTTAAAAGGTTAAAAGATTAAAGTTCAACTTTGTTTTGTTTATTGACACCACTAGAGAACACTGATTTTTTAATCATCAACTGTTGGATGTCAAACGTTTGGTTATTTTGACATATAGTCTTAGAGAGGAAACCTGATACATTTGACCATTAGTAGCAAGGGATCTTTTATATGCACCATCCCACAGACAGGTTAGCACACACCAGGGCCTTTGATATACCAGTCGTGTTGCACTGGTGCGGAACGAGAAATAGCCCTATGAGCCCACTGACAGGGATCGATTCCAAACCAACTGTGCATCAAGTGAGTGATGTAGCACTGAGCTACATACCGCCCCTGTTTGATAAAATGCATATAACTGACACCTTTCTGCCACTTAAAAAAAAAATTCCTGTATGGCCATTGATTGAAATCGTTAAATATTTTGTTTAATTATCTAGAATTCAATGTTTCGCCAACTTAAAATGTTAAAAGTTTGACAGGAAAGTAACTGGTTAATTTTTTTAATGTGGTTGAAGTATCAGATTTGTTCAGCAAATACATTTGTCACAATATATCTAAAAAAACGGGGAAGAATTATTATTAATTTTCTCAAATATAATTATAAAAAAATAAGCATACAAGTTAAATAGGTCAATCGACACTGAATTAAAATTATGCTATTTGTAATTGTGCATATGTTTTGTATTGTTTTAGCCATTACAGACATGAACAACAAACTTGCATGGTATAGATATCTGCATGATAAACTGCCAATAGTCAACAAAAATACACTGAAGAAACTCATTCTACATATGTGGAAGTATGTATTCTATGTTTTTATCTTTTGGCAATTTGTTAAATTTTGTTTTAAAATGTGTTCCCAGATTCATTTGAGTTGTATACCAAACATTTTGTTTGGAGGTATTTTTGATAGAGCTCATTACTGGCTCGTTAGACATGCAAATTGTCTGATAAGTATTTTGATGAGTTCGTTATTTGAAAAAAAAATTCAACTTGATATTGTATAATTATGTCACAGGTAGTGTGGCATTGACATTGCTGGTTCATTTGTTTTGATTGTTAGTCAGCTTAGAACTCTTTGAGTATACGAATTATACTTCTGTAAGTGTTTGCTTTGTATGTTTTGTTTACTCTTTTCAGAGTTTCTCAGTATTTCCAGGCCAACATGATGAGTGTAGAAAACCTGGCCACTTGCTTTGCCCCATCACTGATGAGAACCGATTCAGACAATGTAATTGTTATTTCTGTTCAACTTAACCTCACCTCAACCTAAATGGCATTTTCCCCTCAGAGGTTTTAAGCCATCCCATTGGTTGCTACAGGGGTGGGAATTTTCGTCGGATCAGCTGTTTTCCTCTCATGGAACATTGCATTTCCTCTCATGGAACATTGTGTTTCCTCGCATTTAAATCGTCCTTTCCTCCAAAAGGTGTCGGGTGGCACAGGTTTTAACCTAGGATTTCAAGAATTTCTGGGACCCCTCTTAGATTTCCTCTTTTTTACAGTTCACCAATTCCCACCCCTGCTGCTAGGATGTTTGGCCCGACCATTTTATTCTTCCAGGGAGAAATGCCATTAGTTTGAGGTTATGAAGAGAGAAAAAAAGATCCAGTTTTTCTGCTAGTTCATTTGTATGCAAATTTAAAAACTAACTTCGTGTTCAGTCATATATCTATGAGGTTTCGCTAATTGAACAATTGTTCAAAAGTGCTTTTCTGTACTATGTAAATTAATACAGTCCCCAAAATGCATTTAATTTCTGATAGTGTTTTGACATAATATTTATTTTATGTTTTCTAATTTGGTACACAGAATAAGCCTTTAATTATTTAAACCAGTACCTAAATAATATTTTGTTTTATGATAATGTGTCAAGTGTATTTAAGTAGCATGAACAGTTTTCTGTTTTAATTGTAGACCGGTTCAAGCCATGCAGCGGGGCTGCCTCTCGAAATGGCTGTGGTTACTGATCTCATGAAGAACCATGAGTACATCTTTCAGGTAACAATGAATTTTATATCTCTATTAAAAAAAAACCCTGGAATATTTGTTCGAGGCAGGCAGCCTACAACACTGCATTCTGCACTTAGAAATATAAGCACAGATAGGGTGTATACTACCAAATTAAATCCTATAGACGACAATAGTAATGTAGTTAAAACTCCTGCCTGCAGCATATCATTCGACATAAACACCACAGATATAAGTACTACCACCCCTCACCCTTAAAGTGAATGAGAAAAAATTTGGGGTTGAAGCTGCTCATTTCAGAGATAATAGGTTCCCTACCCTAGTTCCACACAAAATTAGAGTACGGGTTTTTTTTTACAGGTACCCCATACATGTTTCAACCACAAGGCTACTTAACACAATGGTACTAGATGAAATAAAATTAGTGCATACATTTTTTGCCCATTTGAAACTATTTTGTTTTACAACCAACACATTCACATTTATCACCAATCACAGGACTTGTGGTGTTAACTTCTCTATGAAAAGTTGGGTGCACCTCAAACTTTGACCTAGCCAGACATATTATTTGGTTTAGTACTACCTATACTGATAACATACATTTTTCAAAACGTGTCCAACTATGTGTTTTTATGACAACCAGAATCTGGTGTATTCTGACATAAACTGACAACTCCACTGAAACTGTTGTTTCTACAGTGCAACCTAATATAATGTACACCTCAAAAGGCATATATATTGTATACAATTTTGTATAAATACAATGTACCATATTAAACAAAAGAAATTTAAAAAATAAAAATCCTGAAGTTATTTACTGTCAGTTGGGTGTGTGTGCTCAGGTATATATGTAGAGACAACAAGGATAGTCAGAGTACATGAACTCCTTTAAAGAATGCCATTAAAACACATGCACTTGACTGACCCCTTGATTATGAAGACCCTAACAGGCACATCTCTATAAAAAATTGGGTGCACCTAGAATTTTGACCCGGCAGGAAGTTATTTGGTTTAGTACTACCTAAAGGGTGTATACTACCAAATCAAATCCCATAGACGACAATAGTAACATGTGTGGCTAAAACTTCTACCTGCAACGTATCAACCGACATAAACGCCACGGATATAAATACTACCATCCCTCACACTTAAAGTGGATCAGAAAAAATTGGGGGTCAAGCTGCTCGTTTCTGAGATAACGCGTAGCGTCTATGACTACCCTAGTTCCGCACAAAATTCGAGTACTTTTTTTTATAGGTACCCCATACATGTTTCAAGCACAAGGCTACTTGACACATTGGTACTAGATGAAATAAAATTGCATATTTTTTTTACCCATATGAAACTATTATTTTTTACAACCAACACACTCACATTTATAACCAATCACAGGACTTGTGGTGTTCACTTCTTTATCAAAAGTTCGGTGCACCTCGAACTTTGACCCAGCCGGAAGTTATTTGGTTTAGTACTACCTATACTGATAACATACATTTTTCAAAAAGTGTCCAGCTATGTGTCTTTATGACAACCAGGATCTGGTGTATTCTGACATAAACTGACAACCTCACTGAAACTTGTTTCTACAGTGCAACCTAATATAATGTACACCTCAAAAAGCATATATATTGCATATAGTTTTGTACAAATGCAATATGTCATATTAAACAACAAAATGTTTTAAAATAAAACTCCTGAAGATATTTACTTTCAGTTGGGTGTGTGTACTCAGGTATATATGTAGAGACAACACAGATAGTCAGAGTACCTCTACCCCTTTAAAGAATTCCATTAAAACACATGCACTTGATTGACCCCTAGATTATGAAGACCGTAACAGGCACATCAAAAAAATATCAGTATTAAAAAAATATTCTGTCTGAGGGAGGAAACACAAACATGACTGTACCTATATGAAGTAATGACTTAATGTCCTGAACATTAGTGTTGGGAGGAAATCCTGTATGCTGGGTGTGGGTGTCTTCAAGTTACCAGGTGTGGGAATTTCAAATCCATCGGTCATGCTGATTTTTATAATGAACCATCAAAACCATTGGCAGCCACCAATATTCCTGACTATATTTTATTTATAGCCTACTGTAGTTGGAGGTTTTAATAGTTGGGATATCTGGAATTATCATGCAGCTTTCACACATTTATTTTTGATTAATTACTGAAAAAAACTAATTTTAAATGACAAAATTACCTGAACATCTATTTTCTTGCATTATTTTCTAATCCGGATGAATACAATATGTATATTATATTGTATTCCTACAATCTGTAATCCAGCATTTTATTTAGCTAGTAACATTTGGTAATACAGCTTTAACAATAAAATAAATTATCAAATTAATCCAAGCCAGATAATCAAATCTGAAAAAACTTGTTCTGAATCTAGTATAAACTCAAAATGCTTTTCATGAGAGCTAACTAAGTGATTATTAAGAGAAAAAAATGATCTGGAGATCTAAGTATATGTTTAACAACCTTATTGTTATGTACAAATAAGAACAGAAGGCACAATAGTGACAACAAATTTAATTATGTTTTGGGTAAAGTTTTTCTTCAAATTTATTTTACATTTTGTATAAAACTACAAATTTGTCTAAAATATAACTTAGCACCCTATAAATATGTCAAAATGACAATAAAAATCAAGTTCTTTACAAATTTGAGTTTTCAGAATTTCATACATAAAAAATTAACAATGTTAATGGAAACTAAAGACATTAACTCACTATTGGCACATGCTATTTTTAATATAAAAATAAATTGCTATTAAAATCTTAGTTCAGGTTGTTTATATACTCTTCAAAAAAAGAAACGCAAAAGGGTACAAATGGGTTATAACTCCGAGTTTATGTTTCCTACCGGTTCATGCTTTGTGAATATAAGGTCATTGCATGTCCCAAACACATTCCCACGGTTACATTCGATAAAACGCAGCTACTGTACAATAAAGTTCCAAAATGTGAATATTCGCAAAAACGCAGCCACGTGCAAACCATGTCACCACTGCACGTGCGTTGTCTGCACAGGTACCCCATACATGTTTCAAGCACAAGGCTTCTTGACACATTGGTACTAGATGAAATAAAATTGCATATTTTTTTTACCCAGATGAAACTATTATTTTTTACAACCAACACACTCACATTTATAACCAATCACAGGACTTGTGGTGTTCACTTCTCTATCAAAAGTTCGGTGCACCTCGAACTTTGACCCAGCCGGAAGTTATTTGGTTTAGTACTACCTATAGCATCATCCTAATCTTCATCCTCATCCTCGTCCTCATCCTTATCTTGATCATCTTCATCATCATCATCATCATCATCATCATTACAGTAATATAACAATTTCTTAACAAAGACATGGTTATGTATTTTGATTTTATACTTTCAGATTGAGGCTAGTGATCAGAAAGACAGCTTGATAGACGAAGCTGCAGCCAAGATAGCAAAGGCCAATTTGAATCATGCAGGGAGACCGCAAGTAAGTACCGTACAAATTATTTAATTTTCTGTCATTTATATTTCTTCAGCTGTTGTCTGTGATAACAAACCAAAAAAGGAATGTCAATGCAATTCAATTCAGTTCAGTAGAGATCACTTCCATTAATATTTAGTTGTACTACTAACAATGTTTAGTTGTACTAGCAACTAGGTGTACAACAGTTACTAACGACCGCCAATATTAGGGGAGTATAGTAGGTGGTTACAAGTGCTTTTTAACAAAGCCAGAAGTAACTAGTGAACACTCAAGAAGTGGTTAGACTAAGCCCACAGCTAAAAGCTGATGGGGAATGGAAGATGTGTGGCATAGATAGCCACAAGAGACAAGCACCTGTCATGGTTGGACTGAGATGTGGAAGTGAACAGTGAAAGAAGTTGAATGATAGGAGGATTTGCCAAATCAGGAAGAAATGAGATGGATTTTAAAGGCGAGAAAGGAAAAGGGACAATGGGATTTTAAAACAAAACAAAAAACAACAACAACAGTTAGTTGTGCTTTATATTAAAAAATGATAACCAAACTTAATGTGGGAAGCTAATCTAAGTGCTACTTTAATTACATATTGTTCCTTCCTTGCCAAATGGTATGGATGACCATCTGAAAGTCCTTCTGTTTAGGACATTAAATTCAAAGTTTGGGTAACATCACCAGTTGAGATTATAGAAGACAAGAGTGAAAGTGATACCAGTGTCCAAGAGAGAGTGAAATGAAAAGCACAGTGAAAACAAGAGAGCGAGTCAAACCATCGGGGAGAGAGGGTGTGCATGTCCCTGGCCTCTACAGATATGTCATTGCTAAATAAATTGCATATTTATAACTGAAAACCAGTGTAATTATATATTACACTACCATCCAATGAATCAGCCATTTCCATATACTTACCTTTTTTGACACCCAATAGCCGATGTGTATTTTTGTTCTGGGATGTTGTTAAACATTCATTCATTCATTCATTCATTCATTCCAATGAACCAGCCATTTGTGGCTCTTTGCTATATTAAGTGGTATCACGGTAACTGACAATGTCCACTGGTAACTCAATTTTGTTAAACCTGTCATCGTGTTTGTGTTTAGCCCAAGTAAAAGATGTTATATTATGCTAGTCTAGATTGAAGCTTTTATTCAAGTGTAATATTCTATTGTGCTGTTTTCTTTTTTCAGTCGTGTGTGTTTAGTGACATGATGATTCCATTTCATGTGATGGACAGCAATGGACAGAGTATCAATGTTAAGGTAAGAATCTTATATTTATTACATACTCATACATTCTTACTATAGTAATAAAGACCATTCTGACCATGCAATAAAAAAGATTTTTTATTGAACACATACAAAATCTCGCATTTGTGTTCATTCAAGTGACTTCATGTCCCTAGCCAGGACGTTTAGTGTTCTGTCATTTCCACAAATTCAACTAACTTTCCAGACAAAGTAACTTTATTTTATTAAACTTAAATTGTTAACCATTATATACAGAGGTGGGGTGTAATAACTTGTTTGTAGCACGCAAGATTTATATCACGTTAAGCGGTCACGTGGTATAATATTCTTGCGCACTATAAATTCATGCAATAAACAACATGTGGGAAAACAACTGGCATGCAGTTCTGTTTATTAATATCACCCTCTATGTTTAAAAAGACAGCTTATTATGTATTGATATTCAGTTCAGAATGTAGCTGTCCAGTCTTCGCAGCCTTAAGTTTGTTGGTGTTTATTTTACAGGTCCATAACACAAACACAGCGGCAGATATTCTGTTGCAGCTTAGACGCAAGATACCCAACTCGGAAGATTATGTTATTTATGAGGTGCTAAAGAGAGGTGCAATAGGTACATTTTCTTCTTCGTTATTTGCTAGATTACTTAAGATATTTGAGACATGGGACTGCGAAAACAATAGGGTCATGTGGGGAAGTATTTTAACAGGTTTTTTTCATAACAGCAACCACCTTTCTAAGAAGAACATTACAAATGTTCATTACTCTTATAGTGGAGATCTGTTATCAAGGCTACCTGCACAAAAGGACCACAGTTAGTAGGTTTTTCTTGTATGGATTTCAAAGACAGATTTTTACCAGACATTCATTTAGGAGAGGTCCAATGGGCCCACCTCCAGTTTTAGTGAATTACCTTTTTTTTGAAGGCCACAAAACTACAAAACTAAAATTCAATTAATATTACACCTCTGCCCCTGCACCCTTAATGTCTATTATGTGTACAACTGTTGACCATATACCTCTTTTTTTACAAAGTTTAAGAAACATAATAATTAAAAATGAATATAAGATGGATACACTTAGAACAGTTTTATCAAAAGTTCTTTGTTGAATATCGTAGACAGTTTTCACTACTAGTACTACTAAATTTGTATAATAAACAAATATATAAAAATAAATATATATGGTAGATATGTGATTTGTACCATTTGTGATTTTAATTTCAGAACGCCCGCTGTTGTCGTTTGACTACCCACTGTCAGCCATGATGGAATGGCAGAACTGGGAGGATGACATCCGATCAGAAGTGAAATTCATTGTGAAATCAAACAAAACACTAAATGAAATTGCCAGTGCTGTGAGTGTTATTTGTGGAGTCTCTATGATAATTACACTAATGTGAAAGAACCCTTGTTTCAGTTCAGTTTCAGTTCAGTTTTAGGTGCATTCATAGTTAAAACATTATTCATGGAGATTGGCTTATATCATGGTATTTCTTGGCTATATGGCTCACTGTATGTAAGATTTTTTGTTTTTCTGGAATTGGAATACAATTTGGGGGTTTTTAGGTTAAAAAAATGTGTCTACTGATTTATTTTTATTTTACACAACAAAATGTATTGAAGTTATTTGATATGTGTCAGGTATATTTCACTCATTTGTTTTATTCCAGTACATACCCGTTTCAATTTGTTCATGTTGGTCCAGACCTTGTTATTTAAGGGGAGCTATTTCACTCCTCATAACTCCCCTGGGACTAATTCAAGGAGAGCACGTTTTAGCTCCCCTTGGCATGTTGATTAAAAACAGATTGAAGAAAAAAAGTATTACAAAAGAATTAAATACCATTGCTCAATAGGGTAATATCTTAAATGGCTTCTCATAATTTAAGTTAAGGGAGCAATTAATTACCTTCCTCAAAAATAATTTTATGACAAGCTCTGTTGTTCATAATAAAATGCATTTTGTTTTTGGTTTGGATATGAGGTGTTACAGTATATTGTACGGCGAGCCTGTAACTTTAAGTTAAAGTCTAACTGTTGTTGATTCCTGTTTTCACCATGATCCAGGGGCGGGACGTAGCCCAGTGGTACAGTGTTCGCTTGATGCGCGGTCGGTCTGGGATCGATCCCCGTAGGTGGGCCCATTGGGCTATTTCTCGTTCCAGCCAGTGCACCACAACTGGCATATCAAAGGCCATGGTATGTACTACCCTGTTTGTGGGATAGTGCATATAAAAGATCCCTTGCTGCTTATCAAAAAGAGTAGCCCGTGAAGTGGCGACAGCAGGTTTCCTCTCAATATCTGTGTGGTCCTTAATCATATGTCTGACGCCATATAACCATCAATAAAATGTGTTGAGTGCGTCATTAAATAAAATATTTCCTTCCTTCCTTCCTTCAGCATGATCCAGGAGCATCGCTGTTTGCAGAAATAAAGTGCTGTGCACCTGGTGAAAAGAAACTCAAGAAGATGGCCTTCAAGTTTATCCAGGCAAAACTCACCAGCTACAAAGATGCTAAAGTAAGTGATTAAACTGCTCTTGTCCGAGAAACTTGGCACAGTTATTGGCGTTTAAATTTATGAGAAATGATTACGCCACCAGTTTAAATGCTGTTAAATGTAGGTGCTGGTTTCAAATACCAGTTCCAGGGCCCGTGCTTATAAAACTTTAACGTCTAGACTTAAATCTTTAATGAAGTCACATGTATGTAGTTTCTATGGCATTGTCATGGTGTTAAAGATTTAAGACGTTATTAAAGTGTTTTAGTCTAGACTAAAAGTTTAATAAGAATGGGGCCAGCTCGAACAGAGTGAGTGCATAGTTGAGTGGGTAAGTGTAAGGCTACTACACCAATTTCTTTAGTGTGTATACCACCAAATCAAATTCCACAGACAACAATAGTAACATGTGGATAAAACTCATACCTGCACCATATCATTTGACATATACCCCTCACCCTTAAAGTGAATTGGAAAAAATTGGGGGTGAAGCTGCTTATTTCAGAGATAACGTGTAGCATCTATGACTACCCTAGTTTTACAAAAAATGAAGTGTAAGGCTAATACATTGACTTCTTTATCACTAGCTAACCAGACAGTTCAGTGGTGAAGTGTAAAGATAAGATACTAACTTCTTTACCAATAACTAACCAGACAGTTCAGTGGTGAAGTGTAAAGCTACTACACAAACTTTTTATCACTAGCTAACCAGACAGTTCATTCGGAAGTGTAAGGCTTCTACATCAACTTCTTTATCACTAACCACAGTTCAGTGGGGAAGTGTAAGGCTTCTACATCGACTTCTCTATCACTAACTAACCAGACAGTTCAGTGGGGAAGTGTAAGGCTTCTACATCGACTTCTCTATCACTAACTAACCAGACAGTTCAGTGGGGAAGTGTAAGGCTTCTACACTGACTTGTTTATCACTAACCAGACTGTTCAGTGGGGAAGTGTAAGGCTTCTACACAGACTTGTTTATCACTAACTAACCAGACAGTTCAGTGGGGAAGTGTAAGGCTTTTACATCGACTTCTCTATCACTAACTAACCAGACAGTTCAGTGGGGAAGTGTAAGGCTTCTACACCGACTTATTTATCACTAACCAGACAGTTCAGTGGGGAAGTGTAAGGCTTCTACACCGACTTCTTTATCACTAACTAACCAGACAGTTCAGTGGGGAAGTTTAAGGCTTCTACACCGACTTCTGTATCACTAACTAACCAGACAGTTCAGTGGGGAAGTGTAAGGCTTCTACACCAACTTCTCTATCACTAACTAACCAGACAGTTCAGTGGGGAAGTGTAAGGCTTCTACACCGACTTCTTTATCACTAACTAACCAGACAGTTCATTGGGGAAGTGTAAGGCTTCTACACTGACTTCTCTATCACTAATCACTAACCAGACATTTCAGTAGGATTAAACTACATATATCACTCATGGGTCCATTGTGTCTTTCTCTCCCCCCCCCCCCCCCCCCCCCCCCCTTTGCTTTTTCTTCAATGTAATATGTAGATACTACAATAAATTAAACAAATTACCGGCCAATTAATAAAATGTGGGTTGTATTACTGCAAACCCAAAGTTCATGGATCCATGTTCTTGTGGGTATTTTTCAGTCTAATCATTCAGTGGATGAGTGGAATGTAGAAGATTTGATCTTCTACCATGGCGTCGATCCCAAGAGAATTGGATCTGGGGTGTCAGCAAGGTTAGTTGTATTAACATTTTAGCATGTGTGTGCATGCCTGTGTGCATGCCTGTGTGCATGCGTGTGTGTTTTGCGTTCACATACATGTGTGTGTTAAAGTGAAACCTGCATTGTGGCCACCTCTTAAAAAGCCACCTATCTTTATACCGTATACATCATGTTCTATATAATGAGGACAGGATATAGCCCAGTGGTAAATCGCTCACTTGATGCACGATCAGTTTAGGATCGATCCCCATTGGTGGCCCCAGTGGGCTAATTTTTGTTTCAGCCAGTGCTCCATGACTGGTGTAAGAAAGGCCATGGCATGTGCTATCCTGTTTGTGGGATGGTGCATATAAAAGATCCCTTGCTGCTAATCAAAAAGAATAGCCCATGAAGTGGCGACAGCGGGTTTCCTCTCTCTATATCTGTGTGGTCCTTAAGCATATGTCTGACGCCATATAACTGTAAATAAAATGTGTTGTTAAATAAAACATTTCCTTCCTTCTTCCAATATAATGTTGTGTAGTACAATTTGACAGATTGTATTTTAACCTGTTTTTAGAAAACACAGGTTATTACTCAAATGAGTGATTGCTTAATGCATTTTTGACTGTATATACAGATAATAATATGGTAAAACACTTTTCTTTTCAATGTCACCTAGCCTCAAACAAATGCTTATTGCCCTAAGGATAGTAGTCTGGTCCGAACATCCCAACAGCCATGTAACCGGAAGAGGAAGGAGGATGCAGTAGAAGAATCTTAGGCCATCCCATTGTCTGTTGGGATGTTCGGACCAGACTACTATCCAACTATGCATTTGTTTGAGGTCAAGGGAAGTACTCATGAAAGAGAAAACACCATTTTATTTATTCTGCTTTAGCTTGGAAAGTACTATGTGATTGTAACTCTTTTCAAACACGTGACATCCACATTTTGCAGAATATTACTTTCATGGTTACATTTTCTCATAGCTGTTAGTTGCTGGAATGGAATTGTTATTCTCTGTAATACAAAACATGTTGCTAGAATGATTAAAATTATTTTCTGTAATTTTGTTTTGCAGTCAGTGTATAACCTTTGTGGTGAAAGGAGAAAAGCAGAAGTAAGTAAAACTTATTTTGCTTTTCAGGGAACAATTCGCTACACAAGTTTCAGAGATCACTACACAATTTTAAAACATTAAACAGCAGTTGCTAATTAAGTTACAACTGACTAGAAATACCGTTAATCAAGGTTTTGACCCAAAAAAAATGTTCCCTGCTTTTACCTAAGTGAAAATGGACACTAATAATATTCCTTTGTACTTGTTTGTTTAACAGTAACAGGATGTTATTAGATTACAAACACTTGCTATGTTATAAAATTGACCCTAATAATATTCCTTTGTACTTGTTTGTTTAACAGTAACAGGATGTTATTAGATTACAAACACTTGCTATGTTATAAAATTGACCCTAATAATATTCCTTTATACTTGTTTGTTTAACAGTAACAGGATGTTATCAGATTACAAACACTTGCTATGTTATAAAATTGACCCTAATAATATTCCTTTATACTTGTTTGTTTAACAGTAAAAGGATGTTATCAGATTACAAACACTTGCTATGATATAAAATTGACACTAATAATATTCCTTTATACTTGTTTGTTTAACAGTAACAGGATGTTATCAGATTACAAACACTTGCTATGATATAAAATTGACACTAATAATATTCCTTTATACTTGTTTGTTTAACAGTAACAGGATGTTTTCAGATTACAAACACTTGCTATGATATAAAATTGACACTAATAATATTCCTTTATACTTGTTTGTTTAACAGTAACAGGATGTTTTCAGATTACAAACACTTGCTATATTATAGTCACTCCATTAAATACATGTATCAGCTGTTTCTGTTTGCTTATTATATATATATATATATATATATATGACATTACTTTATGAATGCCGTAATGTTAATACCTTAAGCTGTAGCTATATCTTCTTTTCAACCCTTACATGTACTTCAAATAAATAAGTTTTTAATTTTCAGACAGAAACATTTTACATACCAGTAGAGTAGTAAGAATTTTTTTTTTTAATCTGCATTTTAAATAAGCTGCCCCCCCCCCCCCCCCCAAAACAAACCCCAAACAACAAGACCAGAACATCATTGACATTCTGTATATTCACATTACATATGTCTGTGTGTATCATTGGTGCGTGTGTTAGAGTTGTTTGTATTATTATACGGGCCAAACAAAATAATAGTTGTGATTCCGATTACCCAACCATCCCTAGAAAAACTGAACATCCCTAACGTTTTTAAAGAAAATCACAAAAAAAAAACCCACACAAATGATGACCGAGTCTAAATTGATATCACCAGCAAGTAGATTTTTTTTTGGCACAATATTCAATGAGAATTAAATTGAGTTTGGTTTGTTCAATTGATACATATATCTTAGTATAAAATATTTCAGCCATAAGAAAAAAAAATTATACCAAAAAACTTTTTTTTGTTAGCCTACTTACCAATCTTAATTTTTCTGTCTTATGTAATCAGAATCACACATACTATTCTGTTTGGCCTAACAAATATTAGGGTTTTTTTATTCCAATTTTTTATTATTAAATTTTCGTTTCTTTTTTTGGTATAGGAGTTGGTTTGGCCGCTGTATGGTGTTTCTAAGCTCGGAGGAGAAACTTAAGTGGATGGCAGCTCTAATGACTGCACAGGTAAAATATAGCAATGCTAATTCAGAGGCTTTAAGTCACTGGGTGGGAACTCTTTGTGGGGATCATTGCAACCCCTGCAATTAAGTAAATGTTGAAGACAAAAAACATGTCATGGGAAAAAAAATCAAATATAGTCCATAACAAAAAAAATGTGCCATGGAGAATTAAAAACTCTATGGGCAACTGCAGGGGTTGGCCATTGGGGTTGGACAGTGTTGGTGAAATGACCAAGTTACAAACCGGATTTGTTCTGTAAATCACATGTGATATTTATTTCAAAAATGGATGGTTGTCTAATTGTTATTATGAAAAATGCCCAAGAAATCACCATTTGTGCCTAACTTCCATTAGAAAGAAAAAGTGAAATTCCCATTTACTCAAAGCTGTACAAGAAATTATGACACAAGATGGGTGGGAGTAAATTTTTTGCACAAACATGTTTTTAAAAAACAACAAAAATATTCAAAAAAGCTACATTTCTATTTGTTTTTACCTCCCACCATAGCCTTGTTAGTCTTTTTCTGGAATTTCTTTTACTTTGAACCAGTTACTGAACAGAGAACGATTTGTTAACTTCATTAATTGATGAATTTCTACTGTAATATAACTGATTACAATTTTCATTGGTTTCTGGGTACATGATATATAACCAGGTTTTCTGCCAGAGAGTACAAAAGTTGAAATTACGTACCCTAAAATCTTAGAAATTAATGGATTCATATTTATAATATTTAGAATGATTATAGTAAGAGAACAGCTGTATCAAATTTGTCAAAGTACATTAAATGCAGTGTCCAATTTAAAAATACTTCAAACCCATAACCACGTACAGTGAAACTTCTCAAAACCGGACCCTCTGTAAACCAGAATTCCCTCAAAACCGGACATTTTTCACGATCCTTTTTAAAAAATCTGTAAAGAACTTAACCTCTCTAAACTAGATACCCTTTAAAACCGGACATTTTACTTGATCCCTATGGCGTCCAGTTTAGAGGGGGTTCACTGTAGTATGGGTACTTATGATCTGTTTTGTTTTTATTACGTCCCTTCAAATTATTTTCTGGCAGAAAGCCTGATAAAATTCTTCCACCTTGGATTCATCTACTGTTCATTAGTTTCATTTTACTTGTTTCAGCTTTCTGGTAAGAGTCTCACATGACCAGGTGTGCCCTGATTAAACACTACCTTGAACAGTACAGACCAGTAACCAGTATCCAGCCTGGATGCCCGAATTCCCTGCAGGTTTACGCACTTGAATAAACTTATGTCATCTGTGATATTTATCAAAGCAACCAGTGCTGTTTGACCTGACACAGATCAAAATGCTGATGGCCTGTGTAACAGCTGAAGTCTTTATTTATGGAATATCAATACAGCTTATCAGTTTTATAACTAATAGTTCCGGTAGTTATGGCTGTGGATTACAAACAAGTTTGTGGCCTTCTAATGAATACACAAAGTGTCACAATTATCGTGTTTGACACCTGATACCTGCTGATGAAACAATGTGCTGGGGTGTCATTACATCAATATTCCTTCTTTTATTCTTTACTTTTTTTTTTAGTTTCTAATGGCCGTGTTATGTTGAATGGCATTAGGCAGGTTGTACTGTGGAAGTCCTATTTCTCCTGGCTATTAATTTACAACAACAACAAATTGAGGATTTCACAAGTGTTCTGCTGCTTGTCAGAAGAGGAATGTTTTCAAGATACAGAACTAGTGACTTTTTTTATTATTATTAAAAAAAATTATATGTTTTCAGCCTGATTAGTTGCTAAGTTGATATATCGTAGCTATATACGTAGCCTTGTTGGTGTTTACGTTGGCTAGAACACGATTAAGAAACATGTACACAGTGCAGTTCCCATGTAGCATTTTCGGTGGATGGTGTGTATATTATTGCCTGGTAGACTAATTTACTGAGACACAAAGACTGTGAAGCAATTGTTTATATTAAACTTTGTTTGTACTGCATTGCCCTTAAACAGAATGTTTGAGTGCTGATCTTAACGATAAACTGGACACTGATTTCTGTTGATGTCCAACTAAGTCATACGGTTAATATTAAATACTGTCATATCCAATGCCAATCTGTTGTAGAACGACTGGTGTATCAGAGGTAGTGGTATGTGCTGTCCTGTCGGTGGGAAAATACATATAAAAGATTCCTCGCAGCTAATGGGGAAAATGTAGCAGATTTCCACCAAAACAACAAATCAAAAATTACCAAATGTTTCACATCCAATAACAAATGATTAATAAATCAATTTACTCTAGTGGTATTGTTAAAAAAACCTTAAAAAAAACATTTAACTGTGAGTAGGTTCAAATCCTGTCAATATAAACTTTGTGTTTTTATTTTTCATACATGTACTATTTTTCAGATATTAAGTTTTAATGATATATTATTGAAATCAAAATGCTATCACTTATTTGTTTATATCATTTTATGTATTTTTAAAAAGATTTAAATGTCTGAGAATTGGTAACCCTGAGATATATGTCAAAATTCTTTGTGAATCTACATCTTCTATTTTATATGTGTACAGGCTTTCAAATTTCATGGAAATTATCATTTCCAGTAGTTTGTTGGTAGTGTATCAGTAAAATCACGGAACTCTATCATCATGTAAGACAATCCACCATTACCATTATTTTTGCGGCTTCTCGTGATTACCATAATCTTTAAAATCCTACGGCCTGCTGTATTGGGTACCCATAACAGCCACTTAAAAACATGACCTTTCATAGATGTTGTTTCAGCCTACAAATTATAACATGTATTATATTAAGGACAGCTGCTATAAACAAACCTTTTGTTATTGATTATGGTCATTTTTTAAATTGTATTATTGCACATTCGCAAAGGAATTCAAAGTGCCATCTCGGTCAATCTTTATGGATGATGTTTAAAATGAATTGGTGTGTATATGGTTATGTGAAATGATAGTTCCGATCTGGAGGAGCCTGTAACTGTGGTTCCGATCTAGTGGGGCTGTAACTGTGGTTCCAATCTGGAGGGGCTGTAACTGTGGTTCCGATCTGGAGAGGCTGTAACTGTGGTTCCGATCTGGAGGGGCTGTAACTGTGGTTCCGATCTAGTGGGGTTGTAACTGTGGTTCCGATCTAGTGAGGCTGTAACTGGTTCCGATCTGGAGAGGCTGTAACTGTGGTTCCGATGTGGTTCCTATCTGGAGGAACCTGTAACTGTGATTCCTATCTGGAGGAGCCTGTAACTGTGGTTCCGATCTAGTGGGGCTGTAACTGTGTTTCCAATCTAGTGGGGCTGTAACTGTGGTTCCGATCTGGAGGAGCTTGTAACTGGTTCCGATCTGGAAAAGCCTGTAACTGTGGTTCCGATCTGGAGGAGCCTGTAACTGTGGTTCCGATCTGGAGGAGCCTGTAACTGTGGTTCCGATCTGGAGGAGCCTGTAACTGTTGTAGAGCACTCACCTAAGGTGTGATGGGTATTAAGATCGATTGTCTTTGGTTGACCGGTTGAGGTTTGCCTCAGCCCACCCACTACCCCATGACTGCTATATCAAAAGCTGTGGCATGCTGTCATTAGACATTGTTGTTTAAAGGGAGCTATCACTTTACTCCCCTTCACTCTTTAGACCAGTTCAGGGAGAGTAATTTTCAGCTCTTTATCATGCAATTTTTTTTTTTCAAGTGCTATAAAAGTATTAAATATAAATGCTTAATATGATGATATCTTTAATGACTCCCAGTTATCTAAGTAAAGCTGCATTCTCACCGTGCAGTTTGTTGCACCGACGTGTCGCATGCGATTAGTCGTAAGAAATAGGACATGTTCTAATCAGTACGACTTTGACACGACATGGGTGTTCTCACAGTACAATTTGATCACATTCGACAAGTCAGGGTGACTAATTGTGTGATGAGAACGCCACTTTAGGATAGCAATGAAACACGCTCCTCGGTTTGTTTTCACAGTGAAGTCTCTGTCCTTTCACTGGGAATATACTTATGAAAGAGGTTTTACTGCTGTGTGGTAAGACTAGTCCATGTGATATCAGCAGATTTCTTATCTCACTTCCGGGACCAAGTGATCATACTACATGTATGTTAAGACAACATAGAGCCATTGTTTAAAATGTGCTGAGATGTCGTTAAACAAACATTCCTTTCCTAAAAGCTGTTATTTGTTGTTTATTGAAAATGCGAAGAATTGTTTAGTCTTATTCTTGGAATATGAGTCATAAATCATCTTTGAAATACATTCCCAAATTTTCTCAGTGTTTATACTTCATTCCACTGCCAACTTACACTTCCACCGTGGCCATTTTTATAATATACATAATTTGTCAGTTTAAAATAAACATAATAGTTGAAGTTTCCGTCGTCTTCTATCTTTTTTTTTAGAAGTTGTTTCTTCCATCTAGTTGAAATGGTCAAAGTGAAATATATTTTTACTGTTATTTGTTAATGTATAAAGAGGGTTCTAAAATTGTGCAATAAAAATAAAACTGAAACCAGAATCGGATTTACATTAAAAAAAACTAGCACGTTTAAAAGCATCGGCCAAACAGACTTCCACGTGTATATGCTACGTTCTTTTCGAGAATTATTGTTTTTATATTGCCAAAGATAGACAAAAACAACTTATGTTCTCTGTTACTGGAAATGTTAATGGCATTACTGTCGACATCTATTAGCTGATATCGTTATTCATGTTTGGTGTCTATAAACTTACATTAATTCATTCCTTGGGTAGCTTTCTACTGAAGCCACTTCTGTTTAATTGTATATGTGAATATATCGGAGTGGATTTGTGTACAAACCATAGTTAGCATTTTTTACATTTTCTTTTTCATTTTATTTGTGATAATGATAAACTGAAACTGAAAATAAAAATTGTTCGCAGCTGTTTTATTTTTCTGCAGGGAATGCTATGTATCTGCAGTGCAGATTTTTTCAGGAAAATGTATAAATATTTGCACTTACGTATTGGTAACATTCCGATTAATTTTATTGGGCATTGCTAGCTTAACCCAGTTTGACCAAATAATCAGGTGCAAGTTTTACGATTGAGTAAAACTGAGTCCAAGTCAGAATTACTTCTCTGCTATTTTCGTGGTCCTTATACACTAATGATTTGTTAACTTATAATTCAGTAATACTTTACCAAACTTTAATTAGTATTGATATAAAGAAATGTACCACTGCTAGGAATATTTACCGGTAAATAGTTTTAGTATTTTTTCCTGTAAAAATTGAAACAAATCTCAAAATCAAATAAAGCTATTTATGTCATATTGGAATGATTTAGTTAATAGTTTTAACAAAGACAACAACTTTCACCTCAAAGGTGTTGGTATAAAGTAGCAAACAAATATAAATTTACAAAGCATAATGAATATTGAAGCAAGTATTAATACTTTGGGGCTGACTGATGAATGATGACAAAGTTTCAGCCAATTCTCTGTATATAAGTTCAGTCTTGTACAAATACAGGCCTCTGATAACTTGAAATGTATGTACTTGAACCGGTAACTCATTTACGGATTACACAAAAATCAGGACCTCCTTTTATGAAGCGATCTTAGCACTAAGATCACCTTAAGTGCAGAAGGTAGTTAATTATGCATTTAAGGTGGTCTTGGTGCTAAGACAGGCTTCATAAAACATGTCCCATGTAAACCATTCATTTTGTGTGACTGATTATGACCATGTAAATCATATCCTAAATTTAATGTGCAAATGAAAAATTGTTTTTGCGAAACTAGATTTACATGAACAAAACGATTGTTAACATAAAGTTCAGAGGCCTGCAGTTGGTCACCTTGAATGAGCAACAATCTGTTGCCACTTTGGAGGGACCATCTTGAGTTTGCAGCCATTGTAAGATGTTTTCAACTAACAGAGCCTTTTTAGTGACTGAAGTATCATAATACATGTAAATAATATATTGGTGTACATGTATATATTGGCAGTTATTGCAGCCATTGCAAAATAACTGTTTTTAATGTAGGTTATTTGTATAGCTCATTTAAAAAAAAAAAAACATTTAAAAGACGATATTTGCCAAATAGCTTCTTTTTTAAATCATAGTGACATTTGTATAGTTTTATCTTGAATCATGAACGCGAACCGATAAACATGAAAACATTAAAAAAAAAAAAGATGGCACCATTGAAGCGTTTGACAGCCTGAGCTAGCACATGTTTAGACAAAGAGAGTAATAAAGTCACCACTGATTGGATGAAATTTGACCTCTACTGGCTCTAGAGATAACAGTACATGTAGCTGTTCTGCTTACTCCCACTTGTTAACAAAAAAGGTGGAAGCCTTTTGTTAATTTTAAAATTCTTTATAATTGGATACACTACATTGAACAGTCAACAATAAATACATTTATAGATTATTTCAGTATATTTTATGCTATTTTAAGCAGTTTGTATTGCACAAAAGCCTCTTGCTTCAGACTTGGACACTCGACCCGACAGAGCTCCATACATAGGTGTTGACAGGTGTTGATTGTAACCAGTTCCAAATTCTGGGTCCTTTGTTTTAATTGGAGTGTAATACCTTGATGGCTCTCTAAACCAAGAATAGTGCTATCGTTAACGTCTGTTTAATCTCTTGACCAGCTCAACGACTTTGACAAATGTGTAGCCTAGTGGCAGTCGATTGACACTACTGTAGGTCCGACTTAAGTGACTGGCGATATAATTTGGCAGACTTTAAAATCAAATACGTCTGAAACACATATTGACCACTATTTATTTATTATTTTAAATCATGCACGAGATACTGATGTCTGGGCAGGCCGGTCCACTTGACGGATAGGAATTTGTTCCAATAATAGAAATGGACAGGTGCTTTGGACCGACAAGAATAACAAAAGTAGGACCGGCAAACACATGTTTTTAAAAATTAATTTCGGTCTCAGAGATCGAGAATCGGTCTCAGACCGGGAAAAAAGGGCTTTTCCCCACCCCTGATATATATATATATTCAATGTGTTTGCAGTCATGTTCTAATGTTTGTAGCAGTCATTTTTCATTTTCTTGGTAAAATTTATTTTTTCATTTACTTGAAATTATTGAAAGGTTGAAGAACAAACATGTTTATATAGACACTGATAGTTTAAACAGGAAAATATCTTTAGTATATAATTTTAGTCATCAAAAAGTATATGTTAGTTGTAGACCTGTTACAATGACAGCAAACTTAGAACAGGCCCTTTAATATATAATAATGATAATATTTATCTATTATCATCCAGTATAGTACAGATTAAGCTGTGGTAATAAGCAGCTTACTCTCTCATACCTTCTTCGGTGACTATTGGTCACATGTTGACTGTAAATAGTTTATACTATATGATACTGAAGACGTGATATTTCTGAAGATGTTCAGTTTATATATATATATAACTTATTGTTATATATATTAGGTGGTAATATGCAGTCTTATATATGTATATTCAAGAAAGATAAAATGATGTTTGTATATATTTCATATATATATTCTTGTAGTAGTGTAGATAGTTGTACATACTAGCGATGCCCAGTATGTGCTTGTTTTTAATTACTTGCATTTTATATATACGATTGTTTTTAATTAATGAATTGAATACTTGCAATACTAGATAATGATGCCATAGTTTTAACAGTTCTTTAACTGATATCTTCGCTAGTCTTTTTATTTTGTTTTATGTCACATGGCAATTTTTATTGTATTTTTTAATTTGCATTTAGTTTCATAAGAAATGTGTCATTAATTTGTTAGACATGCACTTTTGGTAAATATAATTATTGTGCTAAGTTAATACATTATAGTGTGAAAATATTTTAATGCCCCCATATCTCTTAAAAGAATGGTTTTTAGATCATATACAGTGAAACTTCTCAAAACTGGACCCTTTCAAAACCAGAATTCTCTTAAAAGCGGATGTTTTATAAAGTCCCTTTTTAAACGCTAGTCTATGATGGGTCATATTATGGTATGACATTGTCCATCCATCCACACGTCCGTCTGTTAACTTTTTCTTGTGCGGACCATATCTTGCATACAGATACATACAGGACTGAACATAACAGTAAATCCTTGTTCGGATCATATCTTGCATACAGATGTATACAGGACCATCGAACCTCGCATGTAGGAACAACTTAGAATGGAAGTGTGTCGCGTACTATTACTAGGTCATAATTAGAATGGATTCATACCTGTAACATATTTATTAATGTCTATGGTTTCCCATCAAACTCCTGAAGGACGTATGATGTACCTCACCGGTACTCTTGTTAAAAATCGATACCGAACATAACCTCTCTAACAGAATCTTGGTCCCAAGGGTGTTCAGTTGGAAGACGTTTCATTGTACATGTAAATGTATGACTAGCAGAGTCCAGAAATCAGCTTTCTTTAATCTGACAACACAGTTACTAGATCGGACCGAGTGACAACTTAATGCGCAACCTGAAACATATTTCAGAATAATACTCAATATTAATTATCAGATTCCTATTTCCCATTGGTGCCTACAGTTCTGATGGTGATAACATATTCTCAAACTCGTGTATATTTCTGCCTCCATTCCCTTCTTCTCAACTATGTGTTGTATAGGTGATTATTATTTGTAAAGGCTGTTGCACATGCAGGCGACACGCCACAGCAACAGGCTTCATGATGTCGGTGTTACTGTGGCTTGCCATAGTTCTGTCGCACACAAACACAAATACGCTTCCATAATATAATATAAAATATTTCATATTTATTGTGTATAAAGTTAAAATACTGTTATCACTGTTGTGAACTATAGTTATGTGAAGTTTTTGTTTTCTTTTTTAACAATTTAATAATAGTTGTATAAATAATAAATGTGCGACTTACTTTGTTTGTCTCGGTCGTGATTTCCGCGAAGACTTAAATGTTGCATATATTTTGTTATGTTGATACAACTATTTAGTGACTGAACTTTTGCACGTTCTGATTGGCTGCAACAGCACTAAATGTCACACAAAATAGAACATGAGGGCACACCACAAAATCTTGTTACTTTGCTTTTACGTGGCCTGTTGCTGTGGCGTGCCACGTATGTGTGCAACGGCCTTAATGTCTGTGTATATATCCATCCATTTTTAGTATTATTACAGAAGATTACCTATGCAAGAAAATCTATCAATCCAATTCACTTTGATGTGTCTAGCAACATCATGTCCATCACAAAGTTATTTTGCAAAATTCCAAGATTTCGTTTTTATTTACAAATTGACCAAATAAGTTGACTTTAGCAAGTGTTTCATAATCTGCCAAAAGTTAATTCAGCAACCACATTTTTGTTAATCTAGATTTTGTTTGGAAAAAAATAATAGAAGTTCGACATTATCGATTTTCAGCTATAAATTTGATATTCATACAACATTGTAATTTTCCATGTTTTCTAACCAATGTTATTATTATTTTTATTTCAACTTTATTAACAGTGGATCAAGATGATACTGCAGGAGTAGCAGCATTTATGCTTATTAATATTCTTTGAAGGAAGATATTGCTCTTATGCAGTATCCACTTAAAATTTTGATTATTCCATTCCAGCATCTGACACCATATAACCGTAAATAAAATGTGTTGAGTGTGTCGTTAAATAAAACATTTTCTTCCTTCCATTCCAGCAGATTTGTATCTAGCCTTTCTGAGTGTTCCATAATGGCAATCATGTTATGCAAATGATGGCACACAGTTGTTTTTTGTTACACATCATACTTGATCCTTGTTTTTGGCACCATTCCTCAACCCCAACATAAGGTATAATGGTTTTGCCCATGCATGTTTAAAAACTTGCAAAAGTTGTCTATAAAAATGCCAAGCTTTTATTTCAAGTTTTAATTTCAATTGTCAATTTAAATTTTAGGATAAAAAATATTTAAGCACATTGAATATAATCTAGCTGCTACAAAATAACTTGATAACAAAAGTTTGATAATAGCTTTTGAAAGAATTGTTACCATAGTTAAATTAAGATGTACTTCCAGAGTTTTTTCTTTTCCTCCATTAATTAGAATAGTGATTTTATCTCATTACAGTTGACCACATTTAATATACAGTCATATAAGGACCATCTACCAGAGATTTTTTTAACCTGAATTAAACATCGAACAGGACTATATATACAAATGTAAATACATGTAGTGGGTTTTTCAATATGATTTTCTTCTATTTCAAATATGTCAAGCAGTTTTAAAATTCATGTATATGATTGTATAGATGTAACACCTATTTGATCAGTGTTAAAATAACCCAGGTGTGGTAATTATGTTCTTTTAAAATTAGAATCGATCATCTTAATTTTTAATAATAAGACATGGCCTTTTTAATAATAATATATGGTGTTTATTCATGTATGTAAATGTGTTTTCCTGGATGAAAAATGTAAACTTGTTAAGTTGGTGTTATTTGTTAATTGTTAATGTCAGACTATTTGTAAATTAATTCAAGGCATTTGCAGAAACAAGTATGATTATGGGCATGTTTCATAATATGTGTATGTTTAAATACATTTAAAAGACATTTGGTATAATTTTCATTCTTATTTTATGATTTTAGACCAGTATTGTTACATGTATGCTAAAACAGTAATTAAATTACTTTTGATATATATTTATTAAAACCTGTTGTGTAATATCTTTGCATATACTTTTTTCAGAACAATATTTACTACAAATGGTGACTTATGTTTTGATAAAGCAACCCAACCCGTCCCCATTTAAAACAGATTATTAGGTCATTATTAGATTAAGTCAGAGCTATTGTTTAAAACAAATTTTAACCCAATATTCACAACTTGATTTTATAATAATTAACATTTAATATTCTTTGACAAGTAAAACAAAATAGCTACCATCACCCCCCTATTTTTAGAAATTTAAATTTCACTTCAAAATTATGCCATACATATTTGCATGTCCTATTTGAAAGGTACAGAAGTATATTTTTTATTAAATCTTTGTATACTTTTGTATATTTATATTTTTTATTAAATCTTTGTATGTTTTACAATGTTCTGTGTTAAAATTACAGGGGGAAAATCAAACATGTCAGTAAATATTGTTGAGTTAAAATTTGGAATAAAAAGTGAGATTGTATAACTATGCAAATTTTTAAAAAGTGGTTTTATTTAAAATACAATTGTTATATTTATGCAAAAGTTTAATTTATTATGAATCACTGCATAAAAACTTCTCTTTGTGCAATAAGAACAGAATTATGGATAGCTTCTTGATCAATCTTTATAGGGGTTTTCTCCTAATAAAATCATATTTATTTTATGATATATTTTTATATAGAGATTTCAGTCTAAAAGGGATGAATTTACAATGCCTATTTTTACTTTACAGGCATATAACTACATACATTTCCATTTCAAAAATTCCTGTGTTTAAGAAAAATAGGCATCGTAAATTTGGCCCTGAATTTTTAACATTCAAAACATTGCACTCATTGTGTACATTGTACAGTTGATAAATACAGGTTATTTGCCCACTGTATAATCCTTTTGTGGTTCTTCATGTTTTATGGACATGCATGCATACAAATGTGACACACAATATGTATTATAATGGTCAAACACACTGAAAACAGCCGTCTGTTTCACACATCTGCCTTTCTTTAAAATCACCATCTTACTAATTTCTCTTGTATTAAATGTAGTATAGGCAGACATGGATTAAGCAACCAACTAACTTATTTCTACTGTAAATGGTAGATAGACACAGGTTTTGCATAATATATATGTGTATGCATATGTGTAACTTGTTAGGCACTCTGTTCTTCCACAGATTGCATTGATACAGTTTTATGATGCATATAATCCACTATATAAAACATTGTAAAACATACTTTTTTTCCCCCATATATTGCTGGATCACACCATCAATTATTCTGCAAAGTAAAATATTTATAATAAATAAATATGATAAATATGTATATTTGTTGTGTTATGTATTTTAGTGCTATTAACGTGTGCTCTCGTAGGAACTGTGGGTGGGGATAGGGGGTAGATGTGCCAATTAAGGATGAAAATGTTGGGGTTTTTTAATCCTACTCTATATAAATATACTCTTCAAAAAAAGAAACTTGACATTGATTTTTTTTTAAACTGGTAGACAGGATACAATCAACCAAAGGTCAAGACACCATAGGAAGAAGATTAGTCTGTACATGTCCGAAACAGTATCTCTGGGAATCCACCTGAAGCATGTATACAGGCATATGTGTGACATAGGGGTGGGCAAAATGTCAGTATCGGTTATGACCACCACGAGCCCTGATAACAGCTTGACAACGGCCATGCATGGAAGCAATCAAATGTTGCACAAGACATTGTGGAATGTTCTGCCACTCATGCTGCAGTGCCGTAAGAAGTTGCGGAAGTGTCTCGGGGGGGGGGGGGGGGGGGGGGGGGGGGGGATTCCACCAGGGAACACACTGATCCAGTGCATCAAATAGATGTTCTATTGGGTTTCAATCCGGTGAACAGGCAGGCCATGGTAATGTCTGGACATTGTGGCACTGCAGAAACTTCTGACTAACACGTGCAACATGTGGTCTGGCATTGTCATGCTGAAACATTCCACCATTGTTCAAGTGCGGAATGACGTGATGCTGCAGGATCTCGTCTCAATATCTGATGCCTGTCAGTGTACCTGCCACATGCACAAGGGCTGGCCTACCACCATGATGGATTCCTGCCCACACCATGACACTGCCACCATCAAAACAGTTGACTTGTTGCATGCAGTCTGGAGCCTAACGTTCCCTCAATGTCTATAGACACGTGTGCGTCCATCTGCATGTGATAGAAGAAAACAAGACTCATCTGAGAACAAAACAGTCCTCCACATGGCACATGTCCATCTCACCCTTTGCTGGCACCACTGCAGACGATCTGCTAAGTGAAGTGGGGTCAAAACGTTACGTCACACTGGTCTTCTAGGGGCAATTCCTGCCTCCCTCAGCCAATTACAAACGGTCTGGTCAGAAATTCTGCATAGTCCAGAAATTTTAGTCACTGCTGCTGTTGCTGTTGTGGTTCGATTTCGAAGATAACACACCCGGATGTATCAATCTTGAGAGGTGGTGGTTACTCTGGGACGACCTGATCTTGGCCTGTCATTAAAACTTTGAGTGGTGTTGTACTGTGCCCATAAAGCAGAGATGGTCTGTCTGGAGATGCCAAAGTGCCTTGCCACAGCTTGTTGAGTTGCCCCTGCTTGCAATCTCCCAATGGCATTATTGCATTCAGCTGACGTCAATCTTGGAATTATTGCCTTACCTACAGTGTCATTATGTGGTCTGTTTGAATTACTGCTGATGTGGCCTTTTATGCCCCACCAATGAAGGGTTTGGCATGCAAAGTTACAGAACTTCATGATGCATATGCTTCTCTGAGGATTGCATTTCAGTACACATGTTGACTATGGCTACGTTTATGCTAATCGAACATGTTTTCTAGTGTTTTTGCATCACTTTTTGCTCACTTACTTTGTTGTCTTTACGATGTCTGATTTTGTAAAAATAATCCAATAGCATTATTTTTATCAATGTCAAGTTTCTTTTTTGGAAGAGTATATAAAGATGGCTTGTGCCCTCACCCCACTCCAGATATTCCTAGTCCTGATTAGTACATACACTGATTATTATAAATGATTACTGATATTACCAGTACCAATAGTTTGTTTTAAAGTTTGACTTTTGTTTAACGACACCACTAGAGCACATTGATTTATTAATCCTCAGCTATTAGATGTCAAATATTTGGTAATTTTGAAATATAGTCTTAGAGAGGAAACCCGCTACATTTTTCCATTAGTAGCAATAGATCTTTTGTATGTATCATCCCACAGACAGGACTACACATACCAGAGCCTTTGATATACCAGTCATGGTGCACTGGCTGAAACGAGACAGTAGCAGTAGATTATAGAAGACCATGAGCAGTATGTCAAAGAACATAAATGCTTTCATGCAAATGAGCTTGGTCATTTGATAGATTCGTAGGCACTGCCAAGGTAACAACCTTTAGTAGAGCTATCAAATGAACAGACTTTACTGCATATCGTCTTTTGGTTTATTTTCAATTTGTTCACAAAGTTCACCATTTAGTTACATAAAAATGTTTGCCAGCCAGAACTTCAATATAGGAGGTGAACTATATTATATTTTTGGAGGGGTGTGGCACTGTTATTAATCATACGGTACTTACTGGGTAGTAGTGAAATGGTTTGGTCAAAAAATTAAAACATGAGGTTAGATCTAAGTACATGACTGATTCATGGATGCAGTCACGACCTTGTCAAAGCATCCCTTTGACTGTCTTGTGCATAAATACGATTTTTGATTACAGCACTTGTTTTGTCATCCTGACATGGGCGTACAGGGTCCTATTTTAGTAGGTGGGGCAGGCCGATATTTACTCAAATTAAACGAAAATGCCTGAATTTGGATAACACCATTTATTCATATTAGCATTACTGCCAAACAGCTATATACAGTTGCAAACAAATCACTACACATTTTTACCTGGATTAAAACTAATATTGTAGGTAGAATGATAGAAGTGCATGGTAAAAATGTTTTAGTCAAGCTCATCTTTCCCAAATATCTCATCCTTTTTAGCTCCCCTGTATTGTACATTTAAGGGAGTGGGACGTAGCCCAGTGGTAAACACGCACCTAAAGCACGGTCGGTCTAGGATCGATCCCCATCGGTGGGCCCATTGGGCTATTTCTCGTTCCAGCCAGTGCACCACGACTGGTATATCAAAGGTCATGGTATGTGTTATCCTGTCTGTGGGATGGTGCATATAAAAGATCCCTTGCTACTAACTGAAAAATGTAGCGGGTTTCCTGTCTATGACTGTCAAAATTACCATATGTTTGACATCCAATAACCGATGATTAATAAATCAATGTGCTCTAGTGGTGTCGTTTTTTCTTTTTTGTACGTTTATGTGTCCTTAGTTGATATGGTGCAGTACTCCATTAACTAAAAGTAGGAGGGGGCTATCGAATCGCTTTGTCTCCCTATATCCGCCCTTGAATAATGTTAATGGGTTTATTTAAACAACATTGGTTTTCTTTTTGGCTTTATTGTATAATAAAAGGTAAGCACAAATATGTTACATAGACCTACATAACAGAAATACATTAAATTAAGTGCCTAACAATACAATGAAACCAGAAGCTTAAATATTAAGCTAGTTTCAAACTGACGTTCCTCACATTATTCGATGTTGCGGTTGCAAGTAATTTTAACATGCTCATATACCACGAAGGTTTCGAGCATGTCTGTCTGACCTGGGACAGATTATTTGATGTATTGCATTTTTTACGCTGAATATGTAAAAAGAAAATGAAGTTATTACCAGACCTGGGGTGGGACGTAGCCCAGTGGTAAAGCGCTCGCTCAATGCACGGTCAATCTTTTTCGAACCCTGTCGGTAGGCCTATTGTTCTATTTCTCGTTCTAGCCAGTGCACCACGACTGGTATATCAAAGGCCATGGTATATACTACCCTGCGTGTGATGGTGCATATAAAAGATCCCTTGCTGCTAATAGAAAAGAGTAGCCCATGAAGTGGCGACAGTGGGTTTCCTCTCTCAATATCTGTGTGGTCCTTAACCATATGTCTGACACCATATAACCGTGAATAAAATGTGTTGAGTGTGTCGTTAAATAAAACATTTCTTTCTTATTGCCAAACCTGCTGATTTTGTGGATTTATAAACAAAACGTGTCCAAATGCCAATGAATGCAAAGAACAAAAGGAATGTTTAACAAGATCCAAGCATAATATGCATTTGATTAAGATCTGCTAGATTCCCATTCATAATATGGCGGTTTTGGTGTCTAACATGATAGTCAGATGATGACAACAACTGAAGGGGCCAGAAATATATTAATTGGCCTTTGAATATGGATGATCCTGCCGCACATGTGCAGGAAGTTGTGCAGGCGAGTGAAAAGCTGTGGCGAGTGAAAGGCTGTGGCGAGTGTAGTTTTTAGGGGGATCGGGTCATGTCTCCTGGAAAATACATTGAACAAAAAGAAGAAAATTTGCTTTGGGGGGGGGGGGGGCCTTTGATCCCTGAAACCCCTCTAAGTACATGCACCTGTGTGGGGGGGGGGGGGGGTGGTAGAAGGAAGGAAATGTTTTAGTTAATGACGTACTCAACGTATTTCATTTGCAGTTATATGGCGTCAGACATATGGTTAAGGACTACAAAGATATTGAGGGAGGAAACCCGCTATCGCCACTTCATGGGCTACTCTTTTCAATTAGCAGCAAGGGATCTTTTATATGCACCATCCCATAGACAGGATAGCACATACCACAGCCTTTGATGTACCAGTCGTGGTGCACTGGCTGGAGCGAGAAATGGGCCCACTGACGGGGATCTCAAACCGACCATGCATCAAGCGAGAGCTGGGAGTGGAAGAAGTATATCATTTTCATAACTGGGGAGCCAATGTGCCCACTGCCCCTCTCCCCGTTTCGACGCCTATTTATTTCAGTACTTTGTCTAGACAGTCGGAGAAGAAACTCGCTGTCACCATAAAGTCTTCTTCTACCGAATAGGGGGCGGGACATAGCCCAGTGGTAAAGCGCTCACTCAATGTGCGGTCAGTCTGGGATCGATCCCCGTCGGTGGGCCCATTGGGCAATTTCTCATTCCAGCCAGTGCACCACTACTGGTATATTAAAGGCTGTAGTATGTACTACCCTGTCTGTGGAATGGTGCATATAAAATATCCCTTGCTGCTAATTGAAAAGAGTAGCCCATGAAGTGGCGACAGCGGGTTTATGTCTGACACCATATATCTGTAAATAAAATGTGTTGAGTGCATCATTAAATAAAACATTTCTTTTTCTTTTTCTTTTACCGAATAGACAACAAAACATCACAACCATCATCATTCATGGGATGCTGGTTATGACAGGAAAAACAGTCGACAGCTGACCTTTGCCCTTCAACCTACATCGCCTGTTGGTCTAGTACGCAGAAATAAGGTTTACACCAACTTCTATTTCTTTACTATTTACATATTTTGTTATTATTCAACAAAATAATAAGTGCATCAGAAACACTGTATGCTTAGATTTATGAGTTTGTTAAGACGTCATCAAATGTCTTATTTTTTTAAACACTTCAATTTATTTCAGAGGTTGTGTGAGTGTGCCCTACAAGTATTCCAAAATACTGGATTGAAGTAGTTAAAAATAGTAGGGCATTCCTTAAAAGGAGTTTACCACACACACACAAAGGTAATAATAATGTATAACTGACATGCCAATGATTTCTTCATTACTTAAATAAATTAGCTAATATACACCAGTCTACATCGTAGTCAACATTTATCCCTAGTATTAGGCCATTGGCTAATGCGTAGGTTGAATGCTTTTAGACGAAATATTTCTGTTTCTGTAAAGCTACATTTCATATTTTATATTTATTATTTCATTATTTGTCTATTTTATATTTATAACATGTTCAATGGCTTTACAGTAAAGTAATGTTTGTTTTGTTTAACGACACAACTAGAGCACATTGATTTATTAATCATCGGCTATTGGATGTCAAACATTTGGTAATTTTAACCTATAGTCGTAGAGAGGAAACCCGCTACATTTTTCCATTAGTAGCAAGGGATCTTTTATATGCACCATCCCACAGACAGGATAGCACATACCATGGCCTTTGATATACCAGCTGTGGTGCACTGGCTGGAACAAAAAAATAGCCCAATGGGCCCACTAACGGGGATCGATCCCAAACCGACAGCACAACAAGCGAGCGCTTTACCACTTGGCTACATCCCGCCCCTGATTCTGTTGATGTCAGATTTCTACATTGTACAGAGGAACATGCAGGTAGTGGTTTGTAATGCCAACATATAACTAAGTCTGAAACTTTAAAGGGCTCTAATGCCAACATATAACGAAGTCTGAAACTTTAAGGAAGGAAGGAAACTGGTTTTTACGTGCCCCTATCCACAGAGGTTCAGGCACGCCCACTTCGGATTTAGCCTCTGACTTCGCCAGTGACCAACTCCGAAGCAGGTCTGAAACTTTAAAGGGCTCTAATGCCAACATATAACTAAGTCTGAAACTTTAAAGGGCTCTAATGCCAACATATAACTAAGTCTGAAACTTTAAAGGGCTCTAATGCCAACATATAACTAAGTCTGAAACTTTAAAGGGCTCTAATGCCAACATATAACTAAGTCTGAAACTTTAAAGGGCTCTAATGCCAACATATAACTAAGTCTGAAACTTTAAAGGGCTCTAATGCCAACATATAACTAAGTCTGAAACTTTAAAGGGCTCTAATGCCAACATATAACTAAGTCTGAAACTTTAAAGGGCTCTAATGCCAACATATAACTAAGTCTGAAACTTTAAAGGGCTCTAATGCCAACATATAACTAAGTCTGAAACTTTAAAGGGCTCTAATGCCAACATATAACTAAGTCTGAAACTTTAAAGGTCTCTAATGCCAACATATAACTAAGTCTGAAACTTTAAAGGGCTCTAATGCCAACAAAAGCTCTTTCATGTTTAACACAGATTTCAGTGGCTGATAATATATGTTTGGATATTAAATAAGTTACCTCTGGCATAGGAAGCGGGGGAGCATGGGGGGGCATGTGCCCAACTTTGTAGCAGCAGCGATGGTTTTTATATATTTATACATGTGTGTATATATATATATACTACTCAAAAGAATTTAAGGGTCAAAAATTTATAAACCAAATAAGTTTCAGAGTGTATTAGATTGATGATGTAAACTACACCAATTTTTTTATTTATTGTTCCATATTTACAAAAAAACAGTACACAAGAAAGTCACATGACATGCTGTCAAAGTTGAAGGTTGTCAAACATGGATTTTACACATTAGAACATTCGTTTAATAGTGTGTTAATCCACCCCTGGCGCGAATACACTCGACACATCGTTGCCTCATGCTGTTGATCAGACGTCTGAAGAACTCTTGGGGAATGGCCTGCCCGCCGCCAATCTGCTGAAGGCCTGGGAGAACCAACGGCCGGATAATCCCATTCAGATAGCGGATTCCATTCAGATTTCCATCCACCACATAGAGGGGGGTCCTGTGGTGGATAGAGATGCCGCCCCACACCATGACGCTACCACCACCGAACCGGTGACGTTGTCTAACGTTAACATCAGCGAAGCGCTCCCCAGGACGTCTGTAGACACGAACCCGACCGTCGTTGAACTGGAGACTAAACCTGGACTCATCAATGAACATCACTCGACCCCACTGAACACGTTGCCACTGCAGATGAAGCGTGCACCAGTGACGTCTGGCCGTTCTGTGACGTGGTAGGAGTGGTGGTCGAACAGCCTGGCGACGGCAGCGTAGATTATTGGCTCTCAGACGATTGCGTATGGTTTGATCAGACACTCGAGTTCCAGTCGCAGTCCGCAGATCGTCACGTAATCGGCGTGCAGTGGCTGTGCGATGACGTAGAGCCATATTGGTGATGTAGCGGTCCTCTCTATTTGTAGTGCTTCGGGGTCTTCCCGAACGTGGACGATTTCGAACAGAATTCGTTGCTTGGTACCGTTGCCACAGTCGGCCAACGACACTCTGACTGACACCAAGTCTCAGAGCAACATTTGTTTGCGTATTGCCATCCTGAAGCCAAGCAATAGCCCTTCCTCGATCTTCGATAGTCAGTTAAGTCGTACCATTGTCGAATTTGGAGTGTGCACCGTACACGAACGCAAGCTCCAATTATACGGAAATTCAGAATTGGGAACATGGAATACACGTGCAAAGCATGCAAATGAAGCGCTTTGTGAAAAAGCAAGTTATGGGCACTTAGCAGACCTTTCGCTTTCGCCCTAATTTACGTGCAAATGTAAGCATGTTTTCGCCATTAGAACTAGTCGACAGTGTCAACGACAGTGGGTTTTAATTCATTTATGGGTTGCTTAGACCCACTTTCGTTAAAATGGAACAATACCATGCGTGACATTATGGTCTAGCTAATATAATTGACATTCAGAAAATAATGTCGAAAATATCGTCTGACCCTTAAATTCTTTTGAGTAGTATATATATATATATATATATATATATATATATATATATATATATATACTACTCAAAAGAATTTAAGGGTCAAAAATTTATAACCAAATAAGTTTCAGAGTGTATTAGATTGATGATGTAAACTACACCAAAAATTTAATTTATTGTTCCATATTTACAAAAACACACAAATAAACGTCACTGTATACAATAAAGTCACATGACATGCTGTCAAAGTTGAAGGTTGTCAAACATGGATTTTACACATTAGAACATTCGTTTAATAGTGTGCGAATCCACCCCTGGCGCGAATACACTCGACACATCGTTGCCTCATGCTGTTGATCAGACGTCTGAAGAACTCTTGGGGAATGGCCTGCCACTCTGCCATAAGAAGTTGACCCAGATCATGAAGGTTGGCCGGAGGGGCATGGTTATCCCGAACTCTCCTGCCTAATTCGTCCCAGGCATGCTCTATTGGGGCCAAGTCAGGCGAATATGCTGGCCAATCCATCCTGGCGATACCTTGTTGTCTGAGAAAGTCCGTTACCACCCTGGCGCGGTGGGGTCTGGCATTGTCATCCTGCAGAACTGCCCCGCCGCCAATCTGCTGAAGGCCTGGGAGAACCAACGGCCGGATAATCTCATTCAGATAGCGGTTTCCATTCAGACCACATAGAGGGGGGTCCTGTGGTGGATAGAGATGCCGCCCACACCATGACGCTGCCACCACCGAACCGGTGACGTTGTCTAACGTTAACGTCAGCGAAGCGCTCCCCAGGACGTCTGTAGACACGAACCCGACCATCGTTGAACTGGAGACTAAACCTGGACTCATCAGTGAACATCACTCGACCCCACTGAACACGTTGCCACCGCAGATGAAATGTGCACCAGTGACGTCTGGCCGTTCTGTGACGTGGTAGGAGTGGTGGTCGAACAGCCTGGCGACGGCAGCGTAGATTATTGGCTCTCAGACGATTGCGTATGGTTTGATCAGACACTCGAGTTCCAGTCACAGTCCGCAGATTGTCACATAATCGGCATGCAGTGGTTGTGCGTTGACGTAGAGCCATATTGGTGATGTAGCGGTCCTCTCTATTTGTAGTGCTTCGGGGTCTTCCCGAACGTGGACGATTTCGAACAGAATTCGTTGCTTTGTACCGTTGCCACAGTCGGCCAACGACACTCTGACTGACACCAAGTCTCAGAGCAACATTTGTTTGCGTATTGCCATCCTGAAGCCAAGCAATAGCCCTTCCTCGATCTTCGATAGTCAGTTGACGTCGTACCATTGTCGAATTTGGAGTGTGCACCGTACACGAACGCAAGCTCCAATTATACGGAAATTCAGAATTGGGAACATGGAATACACGTGCAAAGCGTGCAAATGAAGCGCTTTGTGAAAAAGCAAGTTATGGGCACTTAGCAGACCTTTCGCTTTCGCCCTAATTTACGTGCAAATGTAAGCATGTTTTCGCCATTAGAACTAGTCGACAGTGTCAACGACAGTGGGTTTTAATTCATTTATGGGTTGCTTAGACCCACTTTCGTTAAAATGGAACAATACCATGCGTGACATTATGGTCTAGCTAATATAATTGACATTCAGAAAATAATGTCGAAAATATCGTCTGACCCTTAAATTCTTTTGAGTAGTATATATATATATATATATATATATATATATACTACTCAAAAGAATTTATATATATATACTACTCAAAAGAATTTAAGGGTCAAAAATTTATAACCAAATAAGTTTCAGAGTGTATTAGATTGATGATGTAAACTACACCAAAAATTTAATTTATTGTTCCATATTTACAAAAACACACAAATAAACGTCACTGTATACAATAAAGTCACATGACATGCTGTCAAAGTTGAAGGTTGTCAAACATGGATTTTACACATTAGAACATTCGTTTAATAGTGTGCGAATCCACCCCTGGCGCGAATACACTCGACACATCGTTGCCTCATGCTGTTGATCAGACGTCTGAAGAACTCTTGGGGAATGGCCTGCCACTCTGCCATAAGAAGTTGACCCAGATCATGAAGGTTGGCCGGAGGGGCATGGTTATCCCGAACTCTCCTGCCTAATTCGTCCCAGGCATGCTCTATTGGGGCCAAGTCAGGCGAATATGCTGGCCAATCCATCCTGGCGATACCTTGTTGTCTGAGAAAGTCCGTTACCACCCTGGCGCGGTGGGGTCTGGCATTGTCATCCTGCAGAACTGCCCCGCCGCCAATCTGCTGAAGGCCTGGGAGAACCAACGGCCGGATAATCTCATTCAGATAGCGGTTTCCATTCAGACCACATAGAGGGGGGTCCTGTGGTGGATAGAGATGCCGCCCACACCATGACGCTGCCACCACCGAACCGGTGACGTTGTCTAACGTTAACGTCAGCGAAGCGCTCCCCAGGACGTCTGTAGACACGAACCCGACCATCGTTGAACTGGAGACTAAACCTGGACTCATCAGTGAACATCACTCGACCCCACTGAACACGTTGCCACCGCAGATGAAATGTGCACCAGTGACGTCTGGCCGTTCTGTGACGTGGTAGGAGTGGTGGTCGAACAGCCTGGCGACGGCAGCGTAGATTATTGGCTCTCAGACGATTGCGTATGGTTTGATCAGACACTCGAGTTCCAGTCACAGTCCGCAGATTGTCACATAATCGGCGTGCAGTGGTTGTGCGTTGACGTAGAGCCATATTGGTGATGTAGCGGTCCTCTCTATTTGTAGTGCTTCGGGGTCTTCCCGAACGTGGACGATTTCGAACAGAATTCGTTGCTTTGTACCGTTGCCACAGTCGGCCAACGACACTCTGACTGACACCAAGTCTCAGAGCAACATTTGTTTGCGTATTGCCATCCTGAAGCCAAGCAATAGCCCTTCCTCGATCTTCGATAGTCAGTTGACGTCGTACCATTGTCGAATTTGGAGTGTGCACCGTACACGAACGCAAGCTCCAATTATACGGAAATTCAGAATTGGGAACATGGAATACACGTGCAAAGCGTGCAAATGAAGCGCTTTGTGAAAAAGCAAGTTATGGGCACTTAGCAGACCTTTCGCTTTCGCCCTAATTTACGTGCAAATGTAAGCATGTTTTCGCCATTAGAACTAGTCGACAGTGTCAACGACAGTGGGTTTTAATTCATTTATGGGTTGCTTAGACCCACTTTCGTTAAAATGGAACAATACCATGCGTGACATTATGGTCTAGCTAATATAATTGACATTCAGAAAATAATGTCGAAAATATCGTCTGACCCTTAAATTCTTTTGAGTAGTATATATATATATATATATATATATATATATATATATATATATATATATACTACTCAAAAGAATTTAAGGGTCAAAAATTTATAACCAAATAAGTTTCAGAGTGTATTAGATTGATGATGTAAACTACACCAAAAATTTAATTTATTGTTCCATATTTACAAAAACACACAAATAAACGTCACTGTATACAATAAAGTCACATGACATGCTGTCAAAGTTGAAGGTTGTCAAACATGGATTTTACACATTAGAACATTCGTTTAATAGTGTGCGAATCCACCCCTGGCGCGAATACACTCGACACATCGTTGCCTCATGCTGTTGATCAGACGTCTGAAGAACTCTTGGGGAATGGCCTGCCACTCTGCCATAAGAAGTTGACCCAGATCATGAAGGTTGGCCGGAGGGGCATGGTTATCCCGAACTCTCCTGCCTAATTCGTCCCAGGCATGCTCTATTGGGGCCAAGTCAGGCGAATATGCTGGCCAATCCATCCTGGCGATACCTTGTTGTCTGAGAAAGTCCGTTACCACCCTGGCGCGGTGGGGTCTGGCATTGTCATCCTGCAGAACTGCCCCGCCGCCAATCTGCTGAAGGCCTGGGAGAACCAACGGCCGGATAATCTCATTCAGATAGCGGTTTCCATTCAGACCACATAGAGGGGGGTCCTGTGGTGGATAGAGATGCCGCCCACACCATGACGCTGCCACCACCGAACCGGTGACGTTGTCTAACGTTAACGTCAGCGAAGCGCTCCCCAGGACGTCTGTAGACACGAACCCGACCATCGTTGAACTGGAGACTAAACCTGGACTCATCAGTGAACATCACTCGACCCCACTGAACACGTTGCCACCGCAGATGAAATGTGCACCAGTGACGTCTGGCCGTTCTGTGACGTGGTAGGAGTGGTGGTCGAACAGCCTGGCGACGGCAGCGTAGATTATTGGCTCTCAGACGATTGCGTATGGTTTGATCAGACACTCGAGTTCCAGTCACAGTCCGCAGATTGTCACATAATCGGCGTGCAGTGGTTGTGCGTTGACGTAGAGCCATATTGGTGATGTAGCGGTCCTCTCTATTTGTAGTGCTTCGGGGTCTTCCCGAACGTGGACGATTTCGAACAGAATTCGTTGCTTTGTACCGTTGCCACAGTCGGCCAACGACACTCTGACTGACACCAAGTCTCAGAGCAACATTTGTTTGCGTATTGCCATCCTGAAGCCAAGCAATAGCCCTTCCTCGATCTTCGATAGTCAGTTGACGTCGTACCATTGTCGAATTTGGAGTGTGCACCGTACACGAACGCAAGCTCCAATTATACGGAAATTCAGAATTGGGAACATGGAATACACGTGCAAAGCGTGCAAATGAAGCGCTTTGTGAAAAAGCAAGTTATGGGCACTTAGCAGACCTTTCGCTTTCGCCCTAATTTACGTGCAAATGTAAGCATGTTTTCGCCATTAGAACTAGTCGACAGTGTCAACGACAGTGGGTTTTAATTCATTTATGGGTTGCTTAGACCCACTTTCGTTAAAATGGAACAATACCATGCGTGACATTATGGTCTAGCTAATATAATTGACATTCAGAAAATAATGTCGAAAATATCGTCTGACCCTTAAATTCTTTTGAGTAGTATATATATATATATATATATATATATATATATATATATATATATATATATATATATATATACTACTCAAAAGAATTTAAGGGTCAAAAATTTATAACCAAATAAGTTTCAGAGTGTATTAGATTGATGATGTAAACTACACCAAAAATTTAATTTATTGTTCCATATTTACAAAAACACACAAATAAACGTCACTGTATACAATAAAGTCACATGACATGCTGTCAAAGTTGAAGGTTGTCAAACATGGATTTTACACATTAGAACATTCGTTTAATAGTGTGCGAATCCACCCCTGGCGCGAATACACTCGACACATCGTTGCCTCATGCTGTTGATCAGACGTCTGAAGAACTCTTGGGGAATGGCCTGCCACTCTGCCATAAGAAGTTGACCCAGATCATGAAGGTTGGCCGGAGGGGCATGGTTATCCCGAACTCTCCTGCCTAATTCGTCCCAGGCATGCTCTATTGGGGCCAAGTCAGGCGAATATGCTGGCCAATCCATCCTGGCGATACCTTGTTGTCTGAGAAAGTCCGTTACCACCCTGGCGCGGTGGGGTCTGGCATTGTCATCCTGCAGAACTGCCCCGCCGCCAATCTGCTGAAGGCCTGGGAGAACCAACGGCCGGATAATCTCATTCAGATAGCGGTTTCCATTCAGACCACATAGAGGGGGGTCCTGTGGTGGATAGAGATGCCGCCCACACCATGACGCTGCCACCACCGAACCGGTGACGTTGTCTAACGTTAACGTCAGCGAAGCGCTCCCCAGGACGTCTGTAGACACGAACCCGACCATCGTTGAACTGGAGACTAAACCTGGACTCATCAGTGAACATCACTCGACCCCACTGAACACGTTGCCACCGCAGATGAAATGTGCACCAGTGACGTCTGGCCGTTCTGTGACGTGGTAGGAGTGGTGGTCGAACAGCCTGGCGACGGCAGCGTAGATTATTGGCTCTCAGACGATTGCGTATGGTTTGATCAGACACTCGAGTTCCAGTCACAGTCTGCAGATTGTCACATAATCGGCATGCAGTGGTTGTGCGTTGACGTAGAGCCATATTGGTGATGTAGCGGTCCTCTCTATTTGTAGTGCTTCGGGGTCTTCCCGAACGTGGACGATTTCGAACAGAATTCGTTGCTTTGTACCGTTGCCACAGTCGGCCAACGACACTCTGACTGACACCAAGTCTCAGAGCAACATTTGTTTGCGTATTGCCATCCTGAAGCCAAGCAATAGCCCTTCCTCGATCTTCGATAGTCAGTTGACGTCGTACCATTGTCGAATTTGGAGTGTGCACCGTACACAAACGCAAGCTCCAATTATACGGAAATTCAGCATTGGGAACATGGAATACACATGCAAAGCGTGCAAATGAAGCGCTTTGTGAAAAAGCACTTTCGTCAAAATGGAACAATACCATGCGTGACATTATGGTCTAGCTAATATAATTGACATTCAGAAAATAATGTCGAAAATATCGTCTGACCCTTAAATTCTGTTGAGTAGTATATATATAGAGGTTATTACCAGAGTGTTTTTTTCGGTACAGGTGATGCGCCAGTTCCGGATCACTTCCGGATCACCTGTAGTTACCGATCAGTCTGTCGGTATATTCAATATTTAGTAATTTCTATGTAAATTTTATTAAACAAATATTCTAACAAACAAATAATACATGTTTCTTGAAATTGTGCGTAAAATAACTGTAACAGTATATAGTCTTGGTTTTATTTTGGACGGCGATACATAACCACTACTAAAACTTTACACGAGCAGACGACATGAAAAAAAGAAGACGTTTAAAAAGAGATGAAGTTTTTGATGTTTTTCTTTTTATATCCTTTGAAATTTTATAGTACGAGTAGGGGAAACATATATAGATTGTGCATGACTAGTTTTATGGAAAGTGATGCTGCAAACGACTTACTGTAACTCATCAAAGGGGACACACTTGATGCGCCAGTTGCGGATCACTCACAAAACGGAAGTATTTACGTTGTAACTGCCGCTAGATGGGGCGATGAACGCAGGGTTTATCTCAAGACTCAAAAACGTTGAACACGGTGGAATTTTTGTCTCCCACTTTTCCCCCTTTCTTTATAACAATAATGATGATGATAATAATAATAATAATAATAATTATTATTATTATTATTATTATTTTCTTCTTAAACCCCTCTTGATTCGTCATTTTAACCACTAGTTCATAATAATTCGACTCTGTATGTGTCGGGGCCCATGTCATAGTAGCCCTAGACTGTTCGTCCCATGGCCAGTCATCCTCTACAAAATATTATATTAATCGTTGTAGTTCCACCTATTTTTTTTATATTATTTTTGTTTTCTACAGGTAATGACAATATGTATATAATGTAAAGACACGTATTTTATAAACTGAAACTACGATTTTAGGTGTTCGTCCACTTGTCTCTCACGTTATATTTGTAGGCCTACATGTAATTAGCCATTCGTACAAATACCAGCCGCAGTCATTCACAAATATGGCTAATATAAATAAAATGTAGTTTTTAAAAATTCCATTTTCGTTTAATTCGGGCAGAAATCAGTCGGCCCTGCCCCCTACAAAAATAGGAGCCCGTATGACCTGTTAGATCGCCAGTCTAGAATCGCTAAAATCGCTGCACACGTGTCTTGTATTTGCCCCATAAGAGTATTCAGTAATGTTGCCCACCCCCCTCAGTGTGATAGCCGTCCACCCCATTGCTTGCTTGATTGATTGATTGAAAAAACCCCACAAAAAAAAACACATTTTTTACTGTACAAAGAAAAGAATCGGCACAAGTTTGACATGAGGACCTTTATAAAACCATGCCACCGCCAGTGGTCTGTTTCGCATGTGCCATTGCACGTGCTTTTCGCATACTCGACTACTCGACTGCTCGACTTTGGGAAAAAGGGGGAAGGGGTCCTCTATTTGGTTTTGTCAACGAAGTGAAAATATCTTATTCGGCTTAATTATAATTCGCATTTAAACAGTCTGTACCACTTTAAAGGGTGGATTATTTTTTTCAGTGGAATTTTTGTTTTACACAATCGCATTCTGATGCATGAGAGTCAGTCGGCCACTGATCTGTGTATTCACACGGTCAATCTGAGTTAGCCCTAGCCTTTAGACCGTCGTAGAAAATAATTCTGTATTCAGGAGTAGATCCAGGAATTATTTTGCGGGGGGTGGGAGACTAACCAGAAAAGGGCAAATGGAACAACACGTCAAAAATAATAATTAATAATCCACTTTTGTGACTGTTTAGTGTGTGTCACTATATTAATATTTATCATT
This sequence comes from Gigantopelta aegis, assembly GCF_016097555.1. Lineage (NCBI taxonomy): Eukaryota > Metazoa > Mollusca > Gastropoda > Neomphalida > Peltospiridae > Gigantopelta > Gigantopelta aegis. The sequence goes on from NC_054704.1 coordinate 43,075,155, forward strand.
ATTAACTAGGGGTCTAACCGTCCTGCTTCAAAGTTATTTGCTTAATTTTAATATTTAAACAGGGGCGGATTATATACGGCTAAAAAAAAAACCCACCCCCACCACGTAGATAACCTGTATAATTTATAATTTCAAATTATAAACATTTACATATCATTTCGGACACCCCCCCCCCCCCACCTAAAGCATAATCCGCCCCTGTATTATGATAAATACTAAACAGTCCCAAAGTTGATATTTTACTGATATGTCATTTCTTTCTATTTTCAAGCCTTTGTTCCTTTCACAAAGAAAATGTGACTTTTAAAAGTCATCTATATAATAATAATAATATTATTATTATTATTATTATTATTATTATTATTATTATTATTATTATTATTATTGATATATACGATAATAAATGAAAACAATTATTTATTATTAGTAATAATAATATTAATTATTATTATTATATACTAGAATGCCAGAAATCAAATATAATTCAACTTGTTGAAAGTACACAACGAAAATAATAAGGATCGCGCACCTTTACTTTTGACACACGCCCCGTATATCTGACGTCATGGGACGCCATCGTTGATTTTCAATCGATTTTAGAAATTGCTAATTAGGGGCGTAATCGGGGGGGGGGGGGGAACCCTATGGATTTGCAAATGATCATAAAATATGTCCGGCAGGATCCACGAACATGCTGAAAGTGCTAACATGTTGGAAATAGTGTTCTTGAAGGCGTAACCCTCAATTTTTCGAAAGTGATCCGGAACTGGACAAAGTGATCCGCAACTGGCGTAAGTACGCCAGCTCGAACAACACTGCTTTTGGTGCCAAATGTTTACCTAAATTTACATTTTATATCACTGTTTATTTATATGGTTGATTATCTTTATTACCAAGAATTTCTTTTAAAGTCATACGCGCGCATATTGACAGAATTCACAATTTTGTTTGAAGTGATCCGGAACTGGCGCATCACCTGTATTGTCAATATCATATATTAGGAATAAAAATTGTATTATGCGAGCGTCTGGCGAGCATGATACATTATTTTTATTCCTAATATATGATATTGACGATAACGAAATACACGAGGGTAATAATCTCTTTATCATGTAAGCTCAAGCTTAATACAACATGTTTTTGTAAACTGTACACGCAACTTTAATTCCAGTCCGCCATTACTAGATATTCAAATGACGTAAGAATATGTTGTGCGGTGTATTTTTGAATGGAAATGACGTCAAACTCGAATGACGTCATTTTGGATGTCCTTACATCAAAATAAAGTTATGCCTAACGTTTTTTCTTTTCTGAACGCGGGAAAGCTTTCAGTGTCAAATTGCCATTGAAATGTTTTTATTTGATGACTATGAATGCATACATCAATCATGGAGTGTCACCCAAGTACGTTGTCAATAAACCTAGTGCCGAGACCTCAACTAATTTACATCTAATTTGCAAAGTTATCAAATTCTTAAAGTATGTGATCTGAAAAATATCACATACTTTGATAGCACTGAAAATGTAAGATATTATATGATAAATATTATATATCTATGTATGTATATATGTATATATATATATATACACACACACACACACACACATACCTATATACACGTGCACCTGTGTGCCTCCCCACTTTTTGGCACCTTCCTATGTACACCTGTGAGTATATAATTGTACATGTTAATTATATATTTCTTGAATATTTAACATAGTGATAATATGATCTCTAAATTTATACCTGTAAACATTAATTTCTCGATTCCAGAATGTTTGTTACAGCTATTTTAAAGGTTCTAGAAGATGTACATCATGTTTTGTTTTGCTTTTGTTTAGTTTTTTTATCCACAGCTAGGACCCCTGTTTACATTTGTAACCATCATAACGACAGGGAAAAAGACAAAAGTACATGCCGTTCCTCTAACTGGGTATATAAGTTGAAAATATTACAAAATATAATGCCATGTGCAGGGATATATACATGTAGTATATATATATATACTATAAAATTTCAGTTTCAGGTGCAACACAAATCATCATTCAGTTGAATTCTATAAAATGAAGACACTAAAAACTTGTTGGATTAGAAACTCTTTTCTCATTCAGTAAGTATATATTGTTCAAACACGCTTTCACCTTGTGATGATGCTGGAGGTATCCTATGCCCGGATCTTCGGTGTACCTCAAAAATCCAGTGTCTATATAAGGAATTTCATTGATTTTCATTTGGAAATGTATTATCTTGGTCGGCTAGGTGTTTCTATGGAAGATTGTCATAAGCATAATGCCCGTTAGTGACCGTCTGTGCCCTTTTTAAAGCTGGACCATCCCTTTTTAGAAGTTTTCTGAATCTGTCTCCGATGACCGCGGTGTATATGCATTCACAATGAAATATTTCCATTTTCTTCATGTTGCTGGAGCAGCAGGAATATTGTTCCAATTTTGGTCTCAGTACACTCAAAATCTTGAGTTCTCATTTTGTTTTTGCAGAATCCTAGTACTATAAAATAACACAGACGTGCGAAACTTCCTTCAAAGAAATTGGAACGTCTCTTCTGCCATTCGTTTTTGAGTCTGGCATTAGCCTGCCCTCTGGTGTCAGCAGTTCTTCAGCCTTCAGAGGCTCGGTGTATCCACGGTTGTCTCTCCTTCTTCCAGGGGATTTTCCACGCGGTTGCCGCCGTCTCATCATTGTAATTATCAATCTGAAAGCTGAACATCACATGTTAATGTAGTTAATTAATTATTTGCATGGCGGCCATAGCATGGGTTGTTGATAGGTGGAGATGCAGTATCAGGAGTGGATACAAGGGGAGTGGAGGGGGCTGGAAAATCGCCTCCATAAATATGTTCAAGTGGGGTTTTTTTTTTGGGGGGGGGGGTTGGGGGGGTGCTTTCAAAAAACAAAAAATTAACTGGGTTGCTCTTTTTATGAGTTTGTCCATGTGTCCCTTACCTGTTAGTCCCCAACCCCCCCCCCCCCCCCAAAAAAAAATTAATCCTGGATCCACCCCTATTATGTGGGGAGATATTTAGTATTTCAAAAAATTTCTGTATAACTAACCGAAGCCCAACAAATAGTACTGTTATACAGAACCGTGCCCAACATAAGATAACTAGCGAAGTAGTAAAATAAAGCCAGAGGCATGTTTAGGGGGGCAAGCGCATGCAGTGTTGGCACCTAACATTAAATGGAAGGAAGGAAATGGTTTATTTAACGATGCACTCAGCACATTTTATTTACAGTTATATGGCATCAGAAATATGGTTAAGGACCACACCAGAGCCAGTTTATCCTTGTAGCACATGTACCACATGCTTTTGTTAAAGTCTGTTTTTGTTTCATGACACCACTAGAGCACACTGATTTATTAATTATTGACTACTGGATGTCAAACATTTGGTAATTTTGACATATAGTCTTAGAGAGAAAACCTGCACCATCCTACAGACAGAACTGCAAATACCACGGCCTTTGATATACCAGTCGCGGTGCACTGACTGGAACGAGAAATAGCCCAATGGACCCACCAATGGGGATTGATCCCAAACCGACCGTGCATCAGGTGTCCCGACCCTAGATGAGATGGGGGAAAAACCAATACAGGTTCGATTCTATGACAAAAGTGCCTTAAGTGAACACTTTACTAACTGAGCTAGTCACACCCCAACTAACTGAGATAAACAAGTACATTAAACTGTGTTTTAGTATGTACACATACCAGAAATAAAGAAATGTTTTATTTAACGACTCACTCAACACATTTTATTTACGGTTATATGGCGTCAGACATATGGTTAAGGACCACACAGATATCGAGAGGAAAACTGCTGTCACCACTTCATGGGCTATTCTTTTCGATTAGCAGCAAGGGATATTTTATATACACCATCCCACAGACAGGGTAGTACATACCATGGCCTTTGATATACCAGTCATGGTGCACTGGCTGAAACGAGAAATAGCCCAATGGGCCCACTGACAGGAATCGATCCCAGACCAACTGCACATCGGGCGAGAGCTTTACCACTAGGCTACGTCCTGCCTGACTTACACATACCAGATGACAGAGAAAAACCTCAGTAGATCCACAGCGGGGAATTGATCCTAGTACCCTTCACATCTTAGTTGATTGGTCCACAACTGAGCTATACCCCACCCATATATCGTTAAAAACAAAACAAGCATTCTGAGAGTACTGCTAAATTAAAGCAATACATGTCCACTATCAGGCCAAACAGATTTTCATATCTCCTAAATTCAAAGGCCATAATTCTGCGAAAAGTGGGCAAATCACCATGAAAGTTAAACAGTACATGACAGTGGTGGATCCAGAAAATCCATTATGGGGGGGCCCCCAGTGACATGAGGTGGAATGCCAAGGGAACTTTGGAGGGGGATTGTAAAAAAAAAAAAAATTAATATATAATAAAATTATAACTATCTCAAAATTTTGGGGGGGGGGGGGGGGGCGGACCCCTGTGGCCCTCCTAGATCCACCTCTGCATGATAAAGCTATATACAAAATTTCAGTTCAATATTTGAAGGCATTGTGAGAAAAAATCCAGAAAATTATATGTGGGAGAGACGGACAGACAGACGAATGGCCAGACAGATGGACGGACAGACAGACAGACAAAGATGAAACCTATAGTCCCCTCTGGTTGGACAGGTAGGGGACTAATAATCCTTCCTTACCTGGTTATATTCACCTTTACCAAGGTAACAATGATTTAGTCAGCTTCCACAAAGGTTAGTTTTCAAATAAAGCGTTAATAAAAGTTTTATACTAAATACACAATCCAACCATTTCTACTTGACCCAACAAAGAAGAAGATATCACTGTATCATCCAAAACCGTGACTAATTTGTTCATTACAATGAATGTTAGTAACAAATGAATTTCAAGCAGGAAAAAAAATACAACCTTCTAGTTTCCATGGTTATGCTTAGATCAAAATAGTAAGAGATACCACATATTAAAAATGTATAATTTTTTTTTAAATATTAACTCATGGTACAGTGTTGTAGATAATAGAAGTATATCGATTTTTTATGAAAAATTAGTTTTTCAGTGCGAAATGCTAAAATGGGAGTTGTTGAAAAGACCCTGTGTAAGGTCTTTGCTAGAACTGACCACATGGATGAAGTGGTTAATGGTGCTGGTGGAGGTGATGGGGGGTGGGGAAGAGGGGGATATGATGGGGGGGGGGTGTTGTGTCAACTTTCTGTATATCCACCATACAACCCACAAAATAAAATTTAATTTAAACCAAGTTTGCAGCATCCCCAACAGACAGATATAAAATTATAATTATGACATCTCCCACCTCCAATTGGTAGATTCAGAAGGGGTGGGAGGGGACTATAGGTTTCATCTCCATCCTTTTTGTTCGTCTGTCAGTCTGTCCAACATGTAGTTTTTCGGATGTTTTTTCATGTCTTGAGATGTTGAGCTGAAATGTTGTGTATAACTTTATCATGTACTGTTACAGATCATGTTTGGCTTTCATGGCGATTTACCCATTTTTCACAGTTATGGTCCTTGAACTACTAAAAAAAAACCCGGCCGTCATCTGACACAAAAAAAAATCTAACTTTTGTTAGAGTTGTCGGAATAATATGGTTTTGGTGTCATTTTATATTTTTCAGATCATGTTGAAACCAATTCTGCTATGAAAATGAACATATAATATCCTTTTAATGCATCAAAATAAAACAAATTTGTTATGTTAATCCATAGATAGATCCAATGATAAGATGGATTAGAGACGAGTGAATATCTGCACTGCCAGGACACTCTGGTGATATTTCACTACTGTTAAATGCAGAATAGGGCTCAATGTCAGCTAATTGAAAGTTAGTACCCCAAATGCTATCTAATTTACCCACAAAAGATTAGATAGCTGCACCCAAATTGACAGTGCCAGAGCGGGAGAGCCAAGCCAATTAAAAAGTGGGATTTTTAGTTATCTGGATGGTGTACAGATCGCTCAGGATTTAAATGGAATTGAATTAATGATCGGACTAGGTGTAGGCTAAAGCATGAACCTAGTTGTATTCCATACATCAAAGTATATGGTAAAAAGATAGTGGATCAACAAAATTAGCAAAATTGGATTTTGATGCATTAAAAGGATATTATACGTTCTTTTTTAAAGCAGAATTGGTTTCAACATGATACAAAACAAATAAAATGACACCAAAACCACATTAATCCGACAACTCTAACAAACGTTAGATTTTTTTGTGTCAGACGATGACCATTGTGGAAAATGGTTGGTGGCCATCTTGGAAAATGGCCACCATCCTGGAATTTAAGTGGATTATTTTAGCAACATTGGCTTCAGCATAGGCTACAAAATATAAAATGACACAAAAACCTCCTTAATTGGACAAGCTAATCAATTTCTATGAGAAAATATTAAATTTACGATCCAAATGGCGGCCATCTTGAAAAATCACTGCATCTTGAAATTTTAGGTGGATTATTTTAGCACTATTTGCTTTATCATAGTCTAAAACATAAGAAACGACACCATAACCTCCTCAATCGGACAACCCAATCATGTTCCATGAGAAAAGGTATAATTTAAAGCAATATTTTTGGAGCGGGACGCAGCCCATTGATAAAGCGTTTGCTTGATGCGTGATCAGTCTGGGACCAATCCCCATCGATGGGGTGGGCCCATTGGGCTGTTTCTTGCTCCAGCCAGTGCACCATGACTGGTATATCAAAGGCTGTGGTATGTGTTATCTTGATTGTGGGAAGATTGCATATAAAAGATCCCATGCTGCTATTCGAAAAGAGTAGCCCATGAAGTGGCGACAGCGGGTTTCCTCTCTCAATATCTGTGTGGTCTTTAACCATATGTCCGACCCCATATAACAGTAAATAAAATGTGTTGAGTGCGACGTTAAATAAAACATTTCCTTCCTTCATATAATTTAAAGATCCAGATGATGGCCATCTTGGAAAATAGCAATTTTTTTCAATTTCAAGTGGCTAGGACCGTTTTCTTGTCAAGTGATCCATAGCCATTTTCATGCTTGCATCACCAACTGAATGATTCTTCCCCAAAACCACTCTTATCTGCTCCACTATAATAAGTCATAAATTAGACGCAAATAGAAAGTTCAACTCGGTGTGTGTTCGAGGAAGATGACAATACCCTGAACAGTCAATGTAAATCATGAAAACATACAGAGCAGCTGGAATTTTCAAGTAATATATAAATATTTCATCAGCCACAAGACATTAATCATTGTAAGTTAAGAAAGAATAAAAAAGAAAAGAAAATGAAAGTAAGAAAAAAAGAAAGAATACAAACATTAAAAAAAAAATGTAAAAAGAAGAAAAAAGAAAAATAAAACAAATCAAAAAGAAAATAAATTAAGGAAACCGAAACTAAAGAGAAATAATATTAGTTTGTTTTGATATTGATTTTATTTGGCAAGGTTTTGGATCAAGTCTATCAAACCAGGACAAAGAAACATAATACTGAAATGTAGGAATATAATATTTTATTTTTAATACATTGTATTAACTAGGTAACAGCTAAAAGTGAGATAAATTAAATACTGTATATAAACATGGGTGTATTTAGAGAATAGCTAACGAGCTACGAGGAATTATGAATTATCTGTCCCTCGCCAAAGGCTCAGGTTTACAACATTCATTCACGAGGGACAGATAATTCGTAACTCCTCGTAGCGAGTTGGTTATTCTCTTTATACCCATTGTCAATTTTAATTAATTTTTAATGTAAAAATTCCTCTGCAGTCTACAACAAAGTCATCAGCCATTACGTCATATAATCTTACGCGAATTACATGACGTAATGTAAGTGACGTCATAGCATAACAGTTTTTTTTACAGCCAAATGTTTACAGTACAAAATAATACAAATGTATTTGCATTTGAAAATAATTATTTTTATATATTACTAAAGCCGCTGCTTATGAAAATATACCATTTCATGTTTACGAAACAAATGAGTCCATTTGTTTTTGTAAATCTTTGTAGATCATATAACATATGTGTAATCTGACTCATGAATGGAAACATATGAATGAAAGTGAAGTTCCGGCCATGACAAGCAACCAACCAAACGTCGTGATTTTGAAGCCAGCCAATCAGTGGCTGTAGAAGCAATCTGCACACTGTGCAGAGATCGAAAAAATATTACCCCGTATATTTGAGCCCATATGAGTAATAAGTATATATACACACACACACACACACACATTTCATTTTATTTCAACTTATTGTCATGCTTATATCCAATTTAGGTTCAAGCATGCTGTCCTTGACACACACACCTCAGCTATCTGTCCAGGACAGTGGGTTAGTTGTTAGTGGTTACTGAGAGAGAAAAGGGTGTAGTGACCCATTGAGTCGTTAAAACTCACTCTAGGTAGGAACTGAGAGAGCACATTGATTTTTTATCTTATCGGCTATTGGATGTCAAACATATGGTCATTCTGACACTGTTGTTTTGGTTTTTTTAGAGGAAACCCGCTGTCGCCACATGGGCTACTCTTTTACGACAGGCAGCAAGGGGTCTTTTATTTGTGCTTCCCAGAGGCAGGAGAGCACAAACCATGGCCTTTGTTGAACCAATTATGGATCACTGGTCAGTGCAAGTGGTTTACACCTATTCATTGAACCTTGCGGAGCACTCACTCAGGGTTTGGAGTCGGTATCTGGATTAACAATCCCATGACTCGACTGGGATCCGAACCCAGTACCTACCAGCCTGTAGACCGATGGCCTAACCATGATGCTACAGAGGCCGGTGAGAGAGAGAGAGAGAGAGAGACAGAGAGACAGAGAGACAGACAGAGACAGAGACAGAGAGACAAAAACAGAGAGACAGACAGACACACCCATACATATGCAGTGTTTCAGCTAGGATTTTGACAGGGCAGGGCGTTAATTTAATTGTTGGGCATTTTTTAATGTGAAAGTCATATTTTTAAGGCTGGATGTGACAGACTTATCGATATTCATAAAAAAAAATCATACATTTCTTTCCCTGCTTTTTAACAAAAAATGTATTCTGAAATTTTGATATTTTTTGTAAAAAAGTACATTCATGGCCATAGTTAATATTACTGTACCATTGCACTAAATATAGACACAATTAAGCCATAATTAAAAATTACAAAATGTTGGATCACCTATAAAAATCCTAGTCTTTATACCATTTAATACGACCCACAAATGTAAAGTAAAATATATAAATAAAATAATTAAAAGATATCTAAAAAAAAAAGAAAAAAAGAAAGAATTATTACAAATACATAGCAAGACATAAAGAAACAAAGGAACAAACAAATAAATAAATTGGCATATGGATATATTTGCAACTGCATTTAATTTCTGACACTAAACGCTATTATTAAAGATGATGGTCTAAATAAATTTCATTTTTAAGCTTTTGCAGACGAATGAATGAATGAATGCTTAAAGACACCCCAGCACACAAAAACTATATCTGCTTTTGGGTGTCTATCAATGGTAAATGTATAACAGAATTGATGCAACATCAATATAAACAAATTCTAAAATTATTTTAGTTAAATACACAGTGTAAAAAGCTGCGAGTACCAGTCTTGTAAGTTTGCTTTATGACATATTATAAGAATGCAAGTAATGTTGCATTTATAATGACAGGTTATGTCAATTAAAACTATATATATGTCTTGCAATGGCCACCTAACTGCTTAGCTTAGTAACTGGTTTAACGTGTCCATATACAACTAGGGTTTCAAACACGCCTATCCCGGGTCCGGCCTCAGACAGGATCGGGGGTCTGATTCGGGACAGGGATAACCTAACAAATAGGGGAAATTTTGATTAACGCCAGAAGTATAAAAAGGGGAGAGTTGGAGTTAAAAAGTTTTGGCTGTGCCCTTAAAGAAAAATATCAACATTCCTAACCTATATAAATTATTAATATAATATATTTTCGGTGCTAATTTAGATGGGCTGGTCTAAAATTAATAATAATTATTAACCAATATTCATTAAGCATATTTTAAACATTGGTTTGACCAGGTGGGGGGGGGGGGGAGGGGAGGCCGGCCCTACACAAAACCTAAGGCCAAACCGCTTACGCATATAGCCCCAAAGAATGCCCTAACTCCCGGCATCCCATCACCCCCACCCACCCACCGTGTCCAACCGCAGTTCAGTCCAATCCTGGCAGCCTACTAGTTGTTTAGGAAGTTATTATAACTTCCCAAACCGGCGTCACTTGAAGAGTAACGCCAAAGGGTTATAAGAGTTTAATCGCTGGTGCCACCAGGAGAGTGGAACAAAACATCCAGCAATGATTAATTTAATATTTCATTTTAAATACCAAGCCTGCAGAAGGAGAGAGGTGAACCTGGCCGATCCATGGAAAAACAGGAGACTCCTCAGTTGTCCTCCAAAACAACACGATTACGTTATTTAGAAGACGCGGCAAACTTTAATCTATAATACCTAGGGCAGTAGACGAGGTAATATTAACCAAGCCACTACCAAAGGCACAGACCAGACACCTGCCCTGTTAAATTACATAATTTGTTTTTTTTATTAAAAATATAAAATAATGATTAAAATATGGATAAAATATACATAAACATAAACCTATCAAATTTATTTAAAAAACAAAAAAAACACAAAAAAACGCCCACCTAACTGCATAAAATAGTTATCAAACAATTACTTTAAAAACCTATTAGTTATGAATGGTTTACTTTCAACTGGGTGTTTGCTTAATTAGTTACATGATTTGTGGGTCTGTGTGTGATGGAGTGAGGATTACTCCTCAATCAAGCTTTTTAAGCCTGGCTGCCTTCTCACTGTCATAACGCCTAACAAAAGAAAAGAAAAAACATGCCACAGTACCATTGTCACACGTTCACACCTGTGACCAAATGATGTATTGTCAAACATACCAACCCTGTACACACTTCGAACGGAAAGCAATTTTTTTTTTTTTTTTTAAATTATTTTTGTATATCAATGAATTAGAGCAGGGCAGCGATAATCAGGGGTAGGGCGCAAAAAACTGGACTGGGCAGCACAAAATGGGGCAGGGCGCCCCAAAACGGGGGCAGGGCACAGCACCCTTCTATTTATTGCTAACTAGATCACTGCATATATCGAGTGGTTATGGTGGTGGTCTGGGAACTGTGAGAGATTCAGTGCCTAAGGTTCAAGTCCCAGTGACAATTTGTGAAGCCAAAAAGGATTTTTATTCTCTTTATATATTTGTATTTACAAGTTAAACCCGACATACAACATATAGATATTCATAGAGAGAGAAAGAGATAGATATAATACATGTGTGTGCATGCTCCTGGTTGGAGTTTATGGGTGTTTAGTTAATATCACGAGTCAAGCATATATGCTGTATTGTCGTAATATAGTCAATATATACAACAATACAGCATTCGCGCATGACTCGTTCCATGGAGTGGTACTAATGCCAGTGATGCACCAAATTCAGTTCTCCGAATGTATTTTGAACTGAAAAGTGGATTCCGTGACGATACTCATTGACACACCGGCTGCAAAAGAACATAGAATCGCACCGAAGCAAACTGGCACACGTACACCAAATACAGTTATGATGCAACAGGAAGGTTGAGCACTTGCCTGATGTGTGGTCGGTCTGGGATCAATCCCTGTCGGTGGACCCATTGGGCTATTTCTTGTTCCAGCCAGTGCACCACAACTGGTATGTTAAAGGCTATGATATGTGCTATCCTGTCTGTGGGATGGTGCATATAAAAGATCTGTTGCTACTAATAGACTATATGTCAAAATGCAATAACTGATGATTACTAAATCAATGTGCTCGAGTGGTGTCGTTAAAAGTATCATTAGACTGGCCTTCACTGGTTGCATCAATTTTAAATGACGGCTTATGTAAGATGTCTCAAAAATGCTTCACTAAACTATTGGGGTTTGGTAATATTTAATTTTTGTTTTTTAAATTAATATTATTTACCGTTTGCCACAGCAGTTTTGAATCAGTTGTTGATACATCTCTAAATTTTTAAACTAATTTAACTTTATAACTTCTCCTTTTCCTCCAAATGAGTTTCTTATACTTCTTTTTAAATAAAAATGCATTTTGTTTTATTTCAGGTGTATTATTAATATTTCGACTAAACTGATGACAACTGTTCAAATCCCGTCAAAGCTGGCTGACACTTTCATTCATCTTTCTCATTTATCACCGTCTGCCCATCATTCTCATTATCTTAATATAAAAACCTTTCCAACTTCTCCCACGATTTCATTTTTTTCCCGACCGTCTGTCAGTTTCCTCTGTCTTCAGAGTTGTCCACACTATCGCCTATTTGTCTCAACTCCCTGTACTTCCCTGCACCCACCTGGCATCCTCATCCTCTGTCGCTAATAAAGCTGGTCTGACCCATAGCATGGGAGTATAGTAGGTGGTTACAGGTGCCTCTTAACAATGCCAGAAGTAACCATTGAACTGTCTCTGAAGTGGTCAGACTAAACCCACAGATAAAGCTGATGGGAAATGGCAGGTATGTGGCATGGACAGCCACATAGAGACAAGCTCCTGTTGTTGTTGGAGAGATAAAGACTGGGATGTGGAGGTGGACAGCGAAAGAAGATAGGAGGAGCAGCCTCTCCCTACAGCATTATGCAATAGTTGAACAGCACTATATATGCACATTGTATATAATACGTGATGGCCATACCTTACGTGTGGATTACCATTAGATTAATTCCTTATTAGTGTTACAGCATATTAGGGTACTACAGAGTGACAATGCAAATATTCTAGAATCAACAAGTAATTTGCAATGTACATCTAACAAAATGCTAGAATTTAGCATAGGTACTTGATGAAAGAAAAATAAACGATTTCCTTATGATAGAGTTACTGTATATTTAGCCACTATGATACGGTTACTGTATATGTAGCCATTATCGACATTGTAGACGAGTATGTGGAAGTTACTTTGTTACTAGTTCGTCAAGATAAACGTTTCAGCTCGTTATTTATCATTGTGATGTTTACTGTCACCATTGTCATAATGTTAAAAAAAGGGACCGTAGATGTTTACCTTGGTGAACGTTATACCATCTCATTATGAAATATACCATCCAGGGCTTCTAGAATTTTTATACAATCCACTACCCATGGGATCACTGATTTTAAAAATTTACTACTCACAATTAAAAATTCACTAGCCCTATTTTACTTTTAAGTTAATACAATTTTACTAAATAATAGTAATAATCAGATATGTCAACTAAATAGGAAGATAGAGCTTAAAAACACTAACATTGGGTGATGGTGGTGGGGGCAGGATATTCATATTTACAAAATAGACTTAACTGCAACATTTGACAAATGTTTTTCACTAGCCATGAGGCATGGCAATAGCAGTTATTTACTAGCCCAACATTGAATATCACTAGCCATGGGAGTGGGACTACCATAATCTGGAAGCCCTGCCATCTAATTTTGCATTAAACTGTTATAGTTAACCACGAAACACTGTGGTATTATCCCCTAAATAAAATTGTATTTCACCCTGCTGCTTTAACGTTTTTTATATTAAGCACATCTGAATTCATCTAACAGAGTAGTAAACATTCATAATGAAATCTAATTATGGCACTCTTTGTAACAGTTCCTGCATTATCACTGCAGACTACCATAGCACACAGTTTTCGTCAGCTATTAAGGCTAGGATCTGGCTCATTGCGGCATATCACTGAAATGCGCCTGTCCCTTGGCACAACTTCGCCTCGAAAATATGATTCTTTTTCAGGGAGAATTTCATGGGTGTAGTGATACCTGACAGCATCTCTGAAAGTAAAGCACAAAAAAAGATATTGGTAAAAAAAAACCCACAACTACCGTACATAATATATCATACTTGCCTTAGTGATGCAGGCTTGGATAAATCTGGGCAACCATAATCGTCATTGTTGTAAGCCTTATGGGACTCTAACCGTAGCACCAAATTGCTCATAGTTCCCAGACAACCACCATTACCACTGACTGATGCAGGCTTGGATAAATCTGGGCAACCATAATCATCATTGTTGTAAGCCTTATGGGACTCTAACCTTAGACTCTAACCTTAGGCACCAAATTGCTCATAGTTCCCAGACAACCACCATTACCACTGACTGATGCAGGCTTGGATAAATCTGGGCAACCATAATCGTCATTGTTGTAAGCCTTATGGGACTCTAACCGTAGGCACCAAATTGCTCATAGTTCCCAGACAACCACCATTACCACTGACTGATGCAGGCTTGGATAAATCTGGGCAACCATAATCGTCATTGTTGTAAGCCTTATGGGACTCTAACCTTAGGCACCAAATTGCTCATAGTTCCCAGACAACCACCATTACCACTGAGTGATGCAGGCTTGGATAATTCCGGGCAACCATAATCGTCATTGTTGTAAGCCTTATGGGACTCTAACCTTAGGCACCAAATTGCTCATAGTTCCCAGACAACCACCATTACCACTGAGTGATGCAGGCTTGGATAAATCTGGACAACCATAATCGTCATTGTTGTAAACCGTATGGGACTCTAACCTTAGGCACCAAATTGCTCATAGTTCCCAGACAACCACCATTACCACTGAGTGATGCAGGCTTGGATAAATCTGGGCAACCATAATCGTCATTGTTGTAAGCCTTATGGGACTCTAACCTTAGGCACCAAATTGCTCATAGTTCCCAGACAACCACCATTACCACGTAGTGATGCAGGCTTGGATAAATCTGGGCAACCATAATCATCATTGTTGTAAGCCTTATGGGACTCTAACCTCAGGCACCAAATTGCTCATAGTTCCCAGACAACCACCATTACCACGTAGTGATGCAGGCTTGGATAAATCTGGGCAACCATAATCGTCATTGTTGTAAGCCTTATGGGACTCTAACCTCAGGCACCAAATTGCTCATAGTTCCCAGACAACCACCATTACCACTTAGCGATGCAGGCTTGGATAAATCTGGGCAACCATAATCATCATTGTTGTAAGCCTTATGGGACTCTAACCTCAGGCACCAAATTGCTCATAGTTCCCAGACAACCACCATTACCACTGAGTGATGAAGTGATTAAGCATAAGGCTGCTATGTACTATGTTCAGAAGTCTGCTTTGTTTAATGACACCACTAGAGCACATTGATTTATTAATCATCGGCTATTGGATGTCTTACATTTGGTAATTTTGACATATAGTCTTAGAGAGGAAACCCACTACATTTTTCCATTAGTAGCAAGGGATCTTTTATATGTACCATCCCATAGACAGGATAGCAATTACCACTGCCTTTGATATACCAGTTGTGATGCACTGGCTAGAACGAGAAATAGCCCAATGGGCCCACTAACGGGGATCGATCATAGACCGACCACATATCAAGTGAGCGCTTTACCACTGGCCTACATCCCGCCCCATACTATGTTCACAATCTGTTACTAGCTCCCACCCTGAGTCAGTTTCAATGGCTTAGTGAGGAGGTGTAATGGTACAAACGTCTTGATCACCAACTACTACGTAACTATAATCACACTGTTTTAGATTGTCAGCCCAGAGAGCTTATGTGTGTCTGGAACAGGGTGCTTAAACTGTAATAGGAAATAAGCACAAAAACAAAGTTAAAATGAATATGATTAAGTTGTTGACATATCTTTGTGTCGACATGTAAATTCTAAATAGAACAATATACTAAATATCCATGTATAGTACTGTAATAATGGAAATGTTTGTTCGTAACTTAAAAACCGTCCTATCTTAAAATGGAATCTTTGTTTAGGGAACACTTTATAAACAAATAATTAAAAAAACTCTCAAAACTGAACCCTCTGTAAACCGGAATTCCGTCAAGACTGGATGTCTTTCACAGTCCCTTTTCAGAAATCAGTATAGAACTTAACATCTCTAAACCAAATACCTGTTATAACCAGACATTTTGCTTGGGAATCGATCCTAGACTGACTGTGCATCAAGCAAGCCCTTTACCACTGGGCTACATCCTGCCCCGAAGAGAGAGAGAGAGAGAGAGAGACAGACAGAAAGAGACAGACAGAAAGAGAGTGAGACAGAGACAAAGATAGAGAGACAGACACACAGACAGAGAGAGAGAGACACACAGAGAGAGAGAGAGAGAGAGAGAGAGAGAGAGAGAGAGAGAGAGAGAGAGAGATACATATAAACCATAAACAGACAACTGATACATTTTATAATTATTTTTCACTCTTACTAAAAAGATCTTTACTAAATCTGAACCAATTACAGTACACTTACTTCATTATGTAAAGTGATCGTTGTTTGAGCAGAACTTTGGCTGATTTGTTCTTGTCCGTTTCATGAACAAACTTCATAACAGCTGCCGACAGCAGATTCATTCCAGCAATTGTATTACCACAAAACTGTAGAAAATAATTACACTGTATTAAGTCTTTAAATATATAATTTGATTTGTCAGTACTTAATAAAGAGATTACATGCATATAATTATCATAGCCTATTATAAATTCAAAAGTAGTGTTGCATTTAATTTTAAAGAGTTGGGTTTTTTCATCAGGATTCCTGCATGCCTCATGTTACATTTTTTATCAAAACATCAGTCAATTAAAGAAATGACAAACAAATATAACAAAATAAAATTAAATAAAAATACATTAATCTGCAGTTTGAGTTTTACTTAATATTTTCACTAATTCCAATCTAGAACAATCTAAGTGTTCTCACAAATATGCAGTAAAATGAAGTTGTTTTAGTTTAATATAATTTCACAGTTTTAAAACATACATTTAAAATGCCCTGCATTTACTCTTGATTACCTATATATAATAATGGTCCTATAATAATTAGACCCAAACAACATTCAATTTTTGACAAGTTTAATATTTTGAACATGTTTATAATAAATACTGCATAGATAGTAACCTGCATCTTTAATTGTTGCTAGTTTTGATCTTGACAGAATTTTAATAATTCTAACTTTATAATACAAATGTATTGAATTTCAGGGCCAACTGAGTGAACATATACTTCAATGTGGTTTGGATGCTGAAATGTATGTACTTTATGTCCCAAACCTGTTATTAGGGTTTCGGGGAATGCTCTTTTAAAAAAATAAAAAAATAATTCCAGGTGTTAAAATACAGCATTTCCAGCCTTCAGGTTGCATGGTACCAAAGAAGAGAGTTCCGTGTCAAAATTCGAGGTCAAATATTTACGAAGGAAAAACAACTGTGGCTGTAATTGGTAGTAATATGTGACATTGATTATTTGTCCAATACTATTATCCACTGACAATAAATAAATATATTTTTATTTTTTATACAGTTGTTATGCAGTATATACCAGAGGTTGAAACTAATGCGTGATACCCCCAAATATGGAACTGCAATTTTGAGCAAAAATGACGGTTGCTATTAAAAACATTAATTAAATGTCTTAAATGGTATGTGACCCCCTCCCTCCCCCCCTCATTTTCTTGCAGGTAGATTAGATGTGAGGTGCCACACTTTTTATTGCTGTACTTCCTGGGTGTGTTGATACGCTGCTTATATCAGTTTTATTAGTAAACGTTAACATTATCGGCAATAGGTATTGATTTGGTCTATTAGAACCTTCAGACCACAGTATCGGGGAAAGAATGTGGGGCCATGGCTATCTTCTCGAGTTAGTATGAACCAGTCTGTGAAGACTATTTGTCTCCTTCAAAAACCCAACATATTTCATTGGTAATTCAATCATAAATCTTAATTAGGAAAGGAAGGAAGGAAATGTTTTATTTAACGACGCACTCAACACATTTTATTTGTTGAGTGCGTCGTTAAATAAAACATTTCCTTCCTTCCTTTCCTAATTAAGATTTATGATCTTAATTAATAAAGATGACAGTAGATATTAGGCCAAATAAAAAAACTAAGTGTGGTTCCGGTTACTCAACCAACACAATTTTCAGACCTTAAACTTTTTTTCCACCTACTGAACTTCAAAATAGCGACAGAATACACCATTTGTTTGAAATGTTACTTTATTGCTCTTTACCAAGACCAGTTTAACAGATTTTAGGATTAAAAAATGTTTTTAAAAAAGTTATTGCCTATCTACCTACCCTATATGTTTTTCATGTATAACCAAAACAACACATATTTTTTTATTTGGCCTTAGGCATAGTATGTTTGGTTGATGGGGAGATGGGTTGAGACAGGTTATGGAGTTGAAGTCAACAACTAATATATAGCTAACAATACTTACTCTAACGGCATCTATGTGGGGTTTGATATAGCCTTCTTTAGAAAGTTCCAGGACGTGTACATAGGCAAGCTGTGGTATATTTTTGGGAAATGCCAGCTGTTTAACTCTTTCCAGAATGGCCGAGTTTCTCGTGTTCCATTGTTTCCTTTCTGTCTCTTTGTACCCATGAATGGCCTGGAAATAGTTACAATAGGTATATATAGGCTATACCCCATTTCAGCAAAAGTTTTAAAGTGCCACAGTAATAAAACACATATTTTGCTATCTTTTGGTACCTATATATCATGTTTACAATGTATATGAATCTTATCAAATTTTTAAAAAGATCTGAAAAGCCGTTTTTTAAATATTCGTAATAATCTATCGCTGTTTTTCTGGATTTTTTCGGTCACTAATTCCAGTTTGGCTTGATACGAGGACAAAAACAAAAGAAGAAAAAAAAGAGCAGGATTCATCCATAGTGAAGAATATCATCTGCTCATGGAAGTAAACTGAGATTTATCCTACTAAACTATATAGGATAATTATTTTGTTACGGTGTCTTTACTACATGTACCGGCCTCGGTGGCATCGTGGTAGGCCATCGGTCTACAGGCTGGTAGTTACTGGGTTGGATCCCAGTCGAGGCATGGGATTTTTAATCCAGATACCGACTCCAAACCCTGAGCGAGTGCTCCGCAAGGCTCAATGGGTAGGTGTAAACCACTTGCACCAACCAGTGATCCATAACGGGTTCAACAAAGGCCATGGTTTGTGCTATCCTGCCTGTGGGAAGCGCAAATACAAGATCCCTTGCTGCTAATTGGAAGAGTAGCCCATATAGTGGCGACAGCGGGTTTCCTCTCAAAATCTGTGTGGTCCGTAACCATATGTCTGACGCTATATAACCGTAAATAAAATGTGTTGAGTGCGTCGTTAAATAAAACATTTCTTTCTTTCTTTTACTACATGTAGTTAGACATCCCTTTTGTATGTGTGTAGAATTTAAAAAATAATAACTAAAAAAATAATTTCATACAAGGGCAGGACGTAGGGCAGTGGTAAAGCACTCGCTTAATGCGTGATCGGTCTGGTATCGATCTCCGTCAGTGGACCCATTGGGCTATTTCTCATTCCAGCCAGTGCACCACGACTGGTATGTCAAAGGTTGTGGTATGTGCTATCCTGTATGTGCATATAAAAGATCTCTTGCTACTATTAAAAAGTGTAGCGGGTTTCCTCTCTAAGACTATATTTCAAAATTACAAAATGTTTGACATCCAATAGCCGATGATTAATAAATCAATGTGCTTTAGCAGTGTCGTTAAACAAAAACAAACCTTTTTTACATTTCATACAGACAATGTTCTTCACCATCGGTGAATATTGCTGTTTTATATTACTATAATGTCTTAAATTGTCACCATGAAAGTTTTTACAATTTGCACATTATTTTTGTTATTTCCAAAACAATTTTCCTGTTCATTTTATGTCAAGCTAAACTGGAATTATTGTCAAAAACACTTCAAATATTTGCTGGAATGGGGTATAATTATTTCTTTACAGTACTGGTATAGAACATATCATCAACAATTAGGCTCCACCATTTCACCAATCTAAGGAATATTTTTTTTTAATAATTTTAATTAATAACAGTTATTATGATTTGGCAATTTTTGTAGACTAGAAAAGCACAAGTCTATTTGTTGACAGTATTATTGAAATCAATACAACATACAACTGGACAAAAGATGGCTTTGGCTTATACACAAGGCCAATGATTTTGAACTTGATATTTAGGGTCAAACTATGAGGTTGGCGTATCCAAGGAGTTGACTAATATACGACAATATACAGTACTGGTATATATAATTTCCCAAACAAAAATTTGACAGCTGATACTTTTTCCAAATAGAGCTAATTATTTCTTTAAAATACGGTAGCATTCTTTACGCTGATATGAATTTTTAAAATGATTATTAAGTAACCCATCAATTCCCAACTCCCAACAATTTCTTAAATTGCCCCATGTTGTTGCTATTGTTGATTTCAGCATCATGTTAAATGCTTGTTGTTGATTTCAGCTTGTAAAATACCTATGGTAAGACATACTGAATCACATGTTAACACAACTATGCCATTTAGGTCAGTGGTTTTTGATAAAATGATAATGAAATTGAAATTTATGGTCCATTTAAAATCCAGCTAACTTCTGTGATATCACCTCACAGTATAATAATATTTTATCTAACAAATGTCATGATTATTGTAAACTAATTTTATTCAGTGTTGATTTAACTGCAATTTGTATAAATACTACGTTTATTTCCCACCATCGCAATCTGCATGCGTGCTCTCGACCACGAGTACAAAATTAACAAAGAAAAGGAAGGAAATGTTTTATTTAATGATGCACTCAACACATTTTATTTATGGTCATATGGAGTCGGTCATATGGTGTCGGACATAAGGTTAAGGAACACACAGA
This sequence comes from Gigantopelta aegis, assembly GCF_016097555.1. Classification (NCBI taxonomy): domain Eukaryota; kingdom Metazoa; phylum Mollusca; class Gastropoda; order Neomphalida; family Peltospiridae; genus Gigantopelta; species Gigantopelta aegis. Next base: position 43,095,928 of record NC_054704.1, read on the forward strand.
TTTTGAGAGAGGAAACCTGCTGTCTCCACTTCATGGGCTACTCTTTTTGATTAGCAAGGGATCTTTTATATGCACTATCTCACAGACAGGATATCACATACCACGGCCTTTAATATACCAGTCGTAATACACTGGCTGGGCAAGAAATAGCCCAATGGGCCCACTGTCGGGGATCGATCCCAGACCAACTGCGCATCAAGAGAACGCTTTACCAGTGGGCTAGGTTCCGCCCTTAACAAAGACAAATGGAATAAATGAAATTGCATCATTGATGCGAACAACTATTGTGTTTTTTTACAAATTTACATCAAGATTTACTTGTGTGTAATCATAGTGTTTAATGTCTGCAACTGTGTCTCTTGACACGTCCAGTCTCAGCTGGATGTGAGCATGACCTATATTCACACGGACAGCTTGGGATAGCCTACTTGTCATTCAGCCCTCAACTAGCATGTGTATTAAAATTGACACGCATTGTCAGTCAGGTTTTTTTTTAAAGTTAAAGTTTGTTTTGTTTAACGACATCACTGGAGCACATCAGTTAATTCATCATCGGCTATTGGATGTCAAACATTTGGTAATTCTGACTCGTTCTCATCAGAGGAAATCTGCTACATTTTTTCTAATGCAGAAAGTGATTTTTATATACACTTACCCACAGACAGAAAAACACATACCATGGCCTTTGTCCAGTTGTGGTGCACTGGTTGGAACAAGAAAAAACCAAATCAGCTGAACAGATCCACCGAGGTGGTTCGATCCTGCAATGCAAGCACCTCAAGCAAGCACTCAACTGACTAGAGCTAAATCCCGCCCCCGGTCAGTTTTTATTATTTTTGTTCAAAGATTTGTCCGTGTTAAATGTTTGTGGTGTTTTTAAAAAATAATAATAATAAAAAAGAAGATTTATACCACTCAACCACTATGCTGTCTCGTGTTATAATATTCTTGCACACTATAAACTTGTGCACTAAACAACATGGCAAAACACCTGGTATGTGGTTCTGTGTATTTATAACACAATAACTCCTGGTAGTCAATTAGTTACTTTTTATGGAGCAAGAATATATGGGGTTTTTTTAACATATTCTTGTTACTAAAATTAACCATTTGCATCACATAAACTATTAGGGGTGTCATAGTGTTAATACAGAAATACCACATCATATGTACAGGATCAGGCTAAAATGGCACTACTACAAACACGGAACCAATTTGGCTATAATGGCAGCTCAATGTTTCGGCAAAAAACTGAACATTTTTGGATGAAAACAGAATTTTTTTTTTTTTTAATATAGGACCCAACAGTTCATTCTGTCCATTCATCCCATCTTACAAATATGTTTTTTTGTAGATAAAAATAATTAAAATAACAACATAACAACAGCAAAGACAGGCAAAAGTTTTTCTCTTTTAAAATGTGTTGTCTTTATTAAATGTTGAATAATGTAAACAACACATTTTATGCAAATACCTGTGGACGATTAACTGGATATTGCCAACGTCTAGTTGCTATTACTTCTATCTCCCTTGCATGGACATAAAAATAGCTGCTATTACGTCTATCTCCCTTACAAGGACATAAAAATAAAACAAAGTAATAAATGATTAATGTAGCCGTTGTTTTATTGAGTATATCATCATCAACAACTTGTAATGATTCTTGTTTTTGCCATACATTTTTAAATACTTGGTGCCATTTCAGCCAACACTAGATTCTGTTTTGTCCATAGATTTTGCTTGTGTTTTAGTCAACGCTAAATTGAGTTTTGTCCAGTTTGGTTCCATTTTTGCTTGGGGTCGTTTTGGCACAGTGCCATTTTTGCTATAACCCATAGGCACACTGACATACGTAGGAACATATCCTCTACCCACCCCACCGTCTTTCCTCAACAGATTTAACTTATCAATAAGTCTTTAAGTACATCTCAGTACAAATTGGTGTTGGTTAGTCGATAAGGAATTAAAAATATGTATTGATACATTAGCTACGGTATCGTGTATTGTATCGTCAACAGTAGTATTGTGATGCATCGCAACATCCCTATAAATAAAAAATAGCTAGCTAATGACGTCAGATATCTGCTTTATCCTGTGAAGGTAAGAATGGAAATCCAGGGAGGCTCAGCCGAGCATAATTTCTCATTCGGCCTGAACAGGAAAAAGCAAATATCCTATGTCAGTAACTAGTTATTATCTTTATCCTGCAGGCCATAAAAAAATAAGGGGAAAATCTATTATTTCAGCCACATTGTACGATGACTTAAGAGGTCAAATGAGCAATTTTGTAATGTAGCTATGCGTGTGACATCATATGAGTGACGTCAAAAGTCATAATCTGTTAGTATACGTTTATGACTGCTTCAATCGGTCATCATAATCTGTCAATAGAAACAGTGGTTGTAGGATAAATGATGGTAACCCACATCATCCCAGTGGTCTACTTCGTAGCGAAGTCGTTTCATGTATGGTTCAATTTCATCCAAGATAAACTTTTCTTCTTCAGCAGAGATGAAATCTGGATAAATGAGCACGTTTTTAGACACAACATCCAAAGTTTCATTATCACTAGCTTCAATATAGCCGTTACAGGATGAATGTTTCGGGTTTCCTTTTTCCTCACTTTGGTGCGATAATTTTGAGAAATATTTGCAGAAAGCTGGTTTCTGTAATGTTAGTTTTGGTACATACACTCTACATGCATAAAACGCCAAATGTCTGTTGATAATGTTGCCATTGCAGAACAGTTTGACTGAATTTTTTATGGACACAGCTAAAGGAATAAAATTCATTATTATTATTATTAGTGTTAAATACAATTGTCAAATTGTTAGATCGCCGTGTGTTTTATGAAGGTATTATAACATATATCAATGTGTTGTTCTAGCGTACATAACGTTGTATTTAACGGTAATGGTCTGAAACATCAGTTTAACTTGATTCACGTGCTGAATGTCACACTCCTCATGTTATTGTCGGAAGTAGATATGTAAGTCTCCGCATGCGCAGATAATTATTGCTCCCAGTTACTCTTGACAACGGGGATCAACGGTAACTGATGTTTCGGAGATCTCAACCATAAAGAGAACGTATTTATTGTTTTAAGACAATTTGGTAAGAGTTGCATTATATTTGCTTTCCGTATCTTGCGTCATACGATTGGTGTATATTACTTTGTCATATAAGAATAAGCAGTATATCGCAAATATAAACGTTTCTAACATAGTTACATGATGGAAGACTACCTGTTTCCAATATATGATAGTGCTCGGAATACTTTTGACACAATCAAATGTTTTGTGTGAAACGTTTGTTTGCAGCTGTATTAATGTACGTCTCTCCAAGCTGAATTATCAGTGACAATTTATTTGATATCAAATATTTTTAAAGATAATACTATTATAAACAGATTATAGGCCTCATTCATTAAAATTATGTCAATTCAATCCTCAGTTGATTTGTGCCCAGAACATGATTTTTGGTAACATCATTTTTGGTTTACATACAGCCAAAATAACAAATATAATAACTTGATATCTATAAATGAAGACAAAATGAAATGAAGAAAAAGAGAGAGAGAGAGAGAGAGAGAGAGAGAGAGAGAGTAATAAAAATAGGTGAAAATTAAAGACTGTGATTCTGTGTGAATGGTTAAGTCATCTTAAAACATTTACTGTTGATAATGAAGTCCTGGGCAGATTTGAACATGCAGGTGTACTAAGGTTTGGATCCCAATATAATAAAGTGTTGCAATTAAGACTAAAATTATTTTTTGCTTGATGCACATTAAATATGTAGTTTCATTTCAAATCCATTTTTAGTAAAGGAGACTATTTTTATTCAATTAGAATATTCTATTCACAGTCCGATGCATTTGTGTGCATTAAAAAAAAACCCACCAAAAACAAAAACTACAGATTTTTTTCTTGCTTTTTTTAAAACAGATTTTTATACAGAATGTGAAAATCTTTAACAGCTTACTTCAAAGATATTTTACGTTGTGCTGACAACTTCATAAATTATGTCATTTAGCTATACTAATTTTATTTTTTCTAAATATATTTGTTACTGCTTTGAATTATGCTACAGTATACTAATTATACTTTTTTCTCTTCTGGTTTTTTTCAGAATAGTCAATCAAAATGTCGATTGCAATAGCCCAGGCCAGGCACATTTTTGGTCTGAGACCTGGAGTTTCAGGGGCTATTTGCTATCATGATGAACAAACCATTGTTTATGCATCAGGAGCCAACTGCATCTTGTACAACACTGATCAGAAAGTGCAGAAGTTCATTCCTGGGACTGATAAAAGTCAAGGAATAACAGCTCTTGCAGTGAGCCCAAACAGGAGATATGTTGCAATTGCAGAGAAGAGCGAAAAGCCAACTATAACCATCTATGATTTGCATTCTCTACGGAAGAAGAAAGTTCTAACATCACCAGATGTTACATCTGACGAATATGTCAGTCTTGCTTTCTCTCCAGATTCCAAGTATCTTGTAGCCCAAGGAGGAAAGAAAGATTGGATTTTACTGTACTGGACATGGGAGAAGTCAAAAGTCATGGCAACAGCCAAGACCTCAAATCCACTGAATACAGCAGAAGTTTATCAGGTATCTCATTAGATGTTGTACCTATTTTATTATGTTTTGTTTACTTTATAAATCGTAAGCGGGCAGGACATAGCCCAGTAGTAAAGCACTTGCTTGATGCACGATCGGTTTAGGATGAATTCCCATCTGTGGGCCCATTGGGTCTGTGCTTCACAACTGATGTAAAAAAAGAAGAAAAAAAGGCTGTGGTATGTACTATTCTGTCTGTGGGATGCTGCATATAAAAGATCCCTTGCTTCTAATCAAAAAGACTAACCCTTTGTATGGTGGCAGCAGGATTGTTTCCTCATTATCTGTGTGGTCCATAGTCATATGTCTGACACCATATAACTAATTAAAGTGTGTTGAGAGCATTGTTAAATAAAACTTTCCTTCCTTCCTTTTTAATTGTAAAGACAGAAAATCATTTAACAAGATCAATCTTTATATTATTGTATAATTATATTTATTAAAATAAATTTACAAATCATATAGAATTATATTGTGGTATAATTTTAGTTTTAAATAGAAATACTTCTGTAAATGAAACATTTAAATACATTAACATCAGTATAACATGAGGATAACTAATTTGATTGCCATATGGGTGTAATTAATGTTATAATAAATTATATGTTTTTATTACAGGTGAGCTTTAACCCTCAAGACAACACACAGCTGTGTGTAATAGGTAATGGCATCTTTAAACACTTCCGCTACAGTGAAGGAAACCTCAAGCCATTCAATTTCATGAAGATGGAGGCCCAGAATTATCTCTGTCATGCATGGGTTTCAGAGGAACGTGTTGTTGTGGGAACAAGCACTGGTCATCTGTTGCTGTTTGAAGCAGGAGAGTTAAAGAGTGAATTTGTTCTTGCTGAAAAGAAAGATGAAAAGTAAGTATATAATAAGTTACTGGGCTATGCAAGAAACACTGTACTATCTATTATATATATATATAGAGAGAGAGAGAATAACTGGTTACTGCCTTAATAAGATATCAGCTTTATCCTGTAAAGGTTAGAATGGCGAATGCTGTGAGGCTCTATCGAGCAACATTTGCCATTTGACTTGAGCAGGATAAAGCCGATATCTTAAGGAAGTAAAAGGTTATTTTATTTATCCTGCAATCCTACAGGAATAGTCAGAAAATCATTATTTATTCCATTTTTGTGTTTGCAAATTCAGTCTTTTCAACCTAGCAAGGCTTTTGCAGTATGACGTTGTAAGATGCTAGCTACATTCTGTCACATTCAAAAAGCATTTCTAAACTTTTAATTCATAAATAAATATACACATTTTGTATAGAGATAAAAAAACAAACACCTAAAGGTTATTTGTATTTATTGTACTAAAATGATTTAAAAAGTCTGTTTATTGAAAATCTAGTCTTAAATACTCGAGTCGAGTCGGGCTTATCGGTTATGTCACGTGACCTATATTTTTGTCAGTGTTCGAAAATATAGATATTTGTCTTGTCATCATATCTTGCCAATGTATACAGTGATTGCAGGATAAATATATATATTTTTTAATATCTAGGTTATCACAAAAAAACAAAGTGAATCTGTATGTCCCAGATACATGTAGTGACACAAATGAATTTCATCTAGAATAGTTATTTTGCTGCTTGTATATTACCACAATTGTTAAGATACCTTGTTTATATTACCTAAACAAATCATGATTAAAATCACTGTATAAGAACATTAAAAAAACCCTCCACAAAACACAGACATAAAATTGTTTTATGCTTGTGATAAGTCTGTTGTACATATGCTATTTCAAACCAAGTTATTTTGAAATTACCTTTTTTAGCTTTTTTTTTTAATAATACTTCCATACCATTCTTTTTTCTTGTAAATAGTTTATTAATATATTTGACACTGCAAACTATTAACAACAGAAAGATATATTTTTATTACCAGTCAATTTGTTTGTGTTTTATGTTAAGAAAATATGTTAAATTCTAGAGAAGCAAAACAGTGATTGTGTGTTTATTTTAGAACTGAAGAGGGTATCGTATCAGTTCCTGTACAGGTTACAGCAATTGTGGCTTACTCGAAGGGCTACGCATGTGCTTGTGGACCAGGGACAGTGCACCTTTTTGAGAAAACTGATGACAAGGATTCATTCAAAAAAGCCAGAGAGATCAAGGTGAATATTGGTTGTAATGCACATGTAATGTTTATAACAGAATGTTGAAAAATAATTGATAACATCCAATAACTGAATAGTCTGACTTTCAGCTTATAAATATTACACTGTGGTTTTACATAATTGTATAAATAATATTTCCATACACTTACCTTTTCTTGACACCAAATAGTTGATGTGTATTTTTTTGTGCTGGGGTGTCTTTAAACATTCATTCATTCATTCATTCATTCATTCATTCATTCATTCATTCATTCATTCTTTAATTCATTCTTTAATTCATTCAGCTTATAAATAAGAAGCTTGGTTACATAAATGAGAAGAAGAAATTAGAACTATCTTAGTTCTGACCATTACTGTGTCACACAAATGTTTCCAAAATTAAATTTCCCCCAAGATGTTTGCATGTATTACATAACATTAATGTAAATATAAAAATTCACCATTTATGTTTTAATAAAACTCTTTGGCAGATACCCCCAGACAACAACAGTGCAGACCCAACTAAAGCCCAACAGCAGATTATCAAATGTTTGACCGTCAGCCCATCTGAGGAGATTCTGGTAGCTAGCACTGACTGCAACCAGCTGTTTTACCTAACACTGTCCAGTGCTGATCTCGGCAAGGTATTGTTTTATAATGTTTCATGTACATATTTTGGAAGATTGTTTATTAATGTGAATTGAAATAATAAAAAATTACTCATTATTGTTTTAAAATATTGCTTTTGGCTCACAAATACCAATGATCAAACTAATGAATTTAAAAAAAGAAATTTCATTTTTTTTTTTTTTTAATAGTCAGGTTATTTAGGAATTGAAAAATGCAGAATAAAAATTTGTATCATATTCAATATATCGAACCAGTATCATACCATATACTTTTTATAACATTAGTATTCTGATGTTAATTCTAATGGCAATAACAAAAGTAAAAAAAAATAAAAAATAGACACCACAAGGTTAGAGATTTCCTTCATTGTGACTTATCTGTAAAGATATCAGAATTTAATGTGTATAATATGTCTTTCCATTTCAGGGAGATCAGGCCACATTTGAAGTTTTAGCTCAGAGTTTCCACCATGGTCAGATTTTAGGCTTGGATGTCTGTATCAGAAAACCTTTGATAGCTACGTCATCAATGGACAGATCTGTCAGGATATGGAATTATGAAACATGGTACAGTGTTATATATATTAATTTCATATAAAATCAATTTTTTCTTTAGTTCAGATTTGAGTTTTTCACCTGAATTTGGAATCAGAATTTGTATCTGAGTGATTATTATGCTGAAATATTATGGACATTTAATATATAATAATAATTTGATTTTAAATTATTTGTTTGCCTAATTGTTAGATTTTTATATTAGATATCAGTTACATATACATGTGTATTGTTCTGATATGAAACCTTTTCTATCATTGCAATTTAGTCTAATTTGTCTAGTTTGAAATTGTTGCTGTACTATTTTAGTTGGTATTTGTCACTATTGCTGGTCATTTAAATATGCATTAAATGTGTATTGAGTTTGTAAAAGCAGTGCTTTAAATTGTAGGCTATCAAGAGTTCAAAACTTAAGAATTTTTAGTCATGCATAGACTAAATGTTGGTTTATGTCCAATAAAATTTTAAAAATGAATGTTCAGAATGTTTGGCCTAAATGTTAATTTATTTCAAGTCTGGTCCGTAACCATATGTCTGATGCCATTTAACCATAAATAAAATGTGTTGAGTGTGTTGTTAAATAAAACGTTTCCTTCCTTATTTCAAGTCTGGGTAAAAAAAGAGGTTCGCATATATGTTTGTTGAATTTTTTTTTAATTTTTTTTTAACAATCATGAATGTTAAAGAAGCAGTTATGATAATGAATATTACTAATTACTAAATGTTTTTTCAGTAATCTTGAACTGTACAAGGAGTTTGCTGAAGAGGCCTATGGTATTGCCCTCCATCCCTCCGGCCTGTACATCCTGGTCGGGTTTAGTGATAAACTACGGCTGATGAATCTTCTCATTGATGACATTAGGACATTCAAAGAGTTCACAGTGAGAGGATGCAAGGAGGTAAGAACTTTTTATTTAATCTTTGACCATTTGTGGATATATATTTTTTTAGTCCCCTACCGGTCCAACCAGAGGGACTATATATTTTGTCTCTGTCTGTCGATCTGTTAATCTAGCCTACATACAGAGTTCCAGACTTTTTTTTCAATACATTATCAAGGTATTGACCTGATATTATGTGTATTACTTTATCTTGTACAGTTACTGATCAAATTTGAGTTTCATGCAAATTTACCCATTTGTTTACAAAGTTATTGCCCTTGAACATTGTGGGCCCCAATTAATATTATTAATATGTATTAATATTGCTTTAGCAATACTCGCAGAATGCTTGTTTAAATAATGTTAGTATTCCTTTTTTCTTTCTTTTTTAAAGTAAAAAATGTATCCATGTCAGGATATAACATTAAAATAATGGTCACAATGGAATATGAATATTTGTTAAATATTGATGTCTTTGTGACAGTCATTCATGATCACATGAAATTCTTTAAATATGTTTTATTCTTATTGTTTCAGTGTATTAAACATTCATTGATAACAATAATTTAACATCATAATTTTATTTGTTTATTTTTCAGTGTGCTTTCAGCAATGGTGGCCACTTGTTTGCCGCTGTTCACGGCAATGTCATACAGATTTATTCCACCACCACATTTGAGAACGTGTCCAATCTGAAAGGTCACAATGGCAAGGTTCGATCCATCATCTGGAGTTCCGACGACAGCAAGCTGGTATCATGTGGTGTGGATGGAGCAGTGTATGAGTGGGAGCCTTGCACTGGAAAGAGGCTGTCTGAGTGTGTACTCAAATCCTGCAGCTTCACTGGTGTCGCCGTTACTCCTGATGGCAAGACTACCTTCGCTGTCGGCTCGGACAAAACACTGAAGGAAATTGCAGATTCACAGGTAAGACTCTTAATGTTTAGTGTAGGGCCTCCACGAGTCCAAAATATTGGACACGAGTACCCGACACTTACACTAGATGATAATGAGACTAAGGAATAAAGTAAAATAGCATTATGCATCTTAATTTCAACGCTGAATATGGATGCCAAATCATGCCAGTGTATTGAATTCCACACATTTTCATAGCCCTATAATGTAACCGGCTGCAGTGATTTGGCAAAATGACATACAAAAATATAATTAAATGAGAGTACTTTTCCTTGCATGGGTACTCGAGTCCTGTGAACAGACTCTAGTCCTGCTAGACTCGGCCTATACTCGAGTATTCACAGAGACCCTAATTTGGTGTGGGCAGTTCATGCATGTTGTATTTGTTGATAACCTTTCTTGTCTTTTCTTAGTTGAAGCATTGATACAGGAACATTAATGTATTTTTAGAACCCTTTAAAGTAGAGTGTGGCATTTAGTATTTCTTAAACACCATTTAACATAAAAAGAACGGATTACATGTGCATTAAGTTTGGTTATGAAACATGTGATGAGGTTGCACATTTACATTTGTTTTTTGACAAGCAGCTAGTAAACAGAATGATTACATTTCAGATTCTGAGAGCGGTTACATCTGGTGAAATGACGTTGAGCAATCTGGCACTGTCTCGTTCAGGACGTATGCTCTTCACTGGTACCGTGCGTGGCACCTTGTGGTCCATGAAGTTCCCGTTGACTACACCTGGTGAATGGCAAGAATACCAAGGCCACAGCTTGGCAATCACAAAGGTCTGTGTGTTAAATATTAGTGGTTTTGACAAGATTTCACTATTTATCCTGTTGTTGTAATAATTCTAAAAACCCAGTCCATTATGGACTTAACGATTATTGTTTTTCAGGTTGCAGTCAGCAGTGTAATATTTTTAGGTCACTGTACATTCACAGGGCTCATTCTGTGCATTGCCAAATACCTGTGCATTGCCAAATACCTGTGCATTGGCTACAAGTGGCTACAACATTTAGTCTTTGGCTAATAAAATATTCCTTAAATCAACCAGATTTTAATAATTTTCAAAAAATTCTCTAAATATTAAAAAATTGGCTTAACCGAAATTTGTTCCAGTGTGAGTGCTGTATTCATTAAAGTGATCAAACTGAAATTGTACAATTCCTTTTCCATCACAGTAACGTGAAATATATTGACTTGACTACAGTTTCCATAGTTGATTGGAATTTTGGTAAGTACCCAATGCCCTGACTACCTAGTATATTACAATGACTTTAAATTACAGGAAGTTTTATTTTTGAATTCCAAAAGAAAAAGTATCAAAAAACATTTATTCCTTTTTCTTCTTTTTTCCCCATTGTGAGTCCATTGTATTGCGGTTCTTTTCTGTTCTTAGTGTTTAATGAGACTTATTTCTTTTTGTTTTTCCAGATGAAAATCACATTTGATGACCAGTACCTAATTACAGTGTCAGAGGATTCAACCATTATTCTGTGGAAGATTCAGGACAAGGAAGGGCGTGGTTTAAAGCGTGACAAAGAAGTTGGGTGGGCAGAAGAAATTCTCATTACCAAAACTGACTTAGAGGAGAAGGTAGTCATTTATTACAGAATTATTTAATATTTAAAATTTCATTAAATATAAATAATAGTTTTTGTTGTTAATTTAAGACCTATAAGTAATTTGTCACTGATAATTTACGTTCAGATGTGAAATTAAGAAGACCTCATACCTCCTTATAGACATCAGTGGTGTTACACATATATTCACAAAGTATTTACATACACTAAACAATTGCAATAAAACTTCTATATTTGTAAATATTTTAAACAGAAATCTAGACAATACAATTGATTAAATATGGAACAATTTTGTCAAGCAAAATCCTTCATATGATGAGTATATATTGGAGAAAGAAATGGCTTAACTGCCTTTTCTGTGTTGAATAATTTTCACAACAGTTTCTTAAACCTTCATTAGGAATAATTTAATATTAAACACTAGTAACAGTCTTTGGTTCTGTTGCTGTGTCTGGAGGATAGGCAAACTGAAGGTACAAGCATAACATGGGGAATATGTCTTTCTAAATGTGCATGAGATTTCTGTAAAGGTTATGTTGGCCAGTATTAAAGACTGTAACACTGCCACTTGTATCTCGTGTAGAACTCTATGATGGCTGAGCTGAAGACGCGGGTGGAGGAGCTGAAGATGGAGAATGAGTACCAGCTGCGACTCAAAGACATGAACTACAACGAGAAGATGAAAGAGCTCACCGAGAAGTTCATCCAGGAGATGGAGTCACTGAAAACCAAAAACCAGGTCGGTCTGTCTGTGTATGTGTGTAAACTGATTAGATAGGAAGTTATTCATAGTGTTTTAATTCACCTGTTACTACAAGGTTACACAGTCCGTTAACCCGTATACTGCTGCATTATTTTTGCAATCTATAAAGAATTTTCACCTCTTATAAATTTCTAGTAATATATTAAAATCTGTTGACATTTTAACATGAAATTACACACATGAATTCCATGATTAAAACGATGCTAAGTGATATCGTAGTGATGACACTTGATATGTATACACGTCACTAGCAGGATACAGGTTAATATATTTATAATCATTGTATTAAATTTGTTTAAGATGTAGATTTATTTTTAATGGAAAATCCCCCCCCCCCCCCCCCCCCCCCCCCCCCCCCCAAAAAAAAAAACAACCAAAAAATCCCAAACAAACAAACAAACAAACAACAAAAAGCCCTTAGGCAATGAATTTGTGTAAGTTTTGGGGAAATGTCACCAATTAAGTATGATATAAAAGGTACAAAGTCCCAAAATAGCCCTCACTCTGTTGTTTTGATGTGGGTGGATTTTTTGTTGTTTTTAGTATGCTAAGTGTTTTGGTCCAATTTTGATTGACAGGTTTTGAAGACCGACAAGGATAAGGAGGAAGCAAAACATGAGGAAGAGATGTCAGAATTAATGGAGAAGCATGCTAAGGAAATGCAAGATCTTGGTGAGAAGATTAATATTATGAGAATAATTTCATCAGTTTCCTTTGCTTCCAGTTACCAAATAAATTATTAATGGATATGTTTTCAAACATGGCACATATATTGCTTTACAAACCACAATGTTTAAAATATAACAGTTTGTTGGCATTTACTTTATCATTGAAAGAAGATGTGCTTTAATATGACCAATAATTCCAGCTCTTAATTAGATGGCTAATATGCATATGTCAGCATTGTGGAATATAATCACCAATTTTGAGATCTGTTTTTACACACTATTAAAACCTGTGCTAAAGTAGATTACTTTCTTTACAATATCCAATACATAATGTGTCAAAATGTAATGTCAGTCCAAAAAAATAAAAAGGTTCTTACTTGGCAAGTTGAGGGTGAAGAAGGCTGATGCAGTAGTTTTTCACAAGAATCTTAATCCTTAATTTTGTGTCTTTCAGAGTCCGCCAACAACCAGAAGCTGATGCTTGAGTACGAGAAGTTCCAGGAGCAGCAGGCGAAGATGATGAAGATGCAGGAGGATTACGAGCGCCAGCTCACCGAGATGGACGAGAGCAAACAGCATTCACTGGAGGAACTCACCGAGTACTATGAGACCAAGCTGCAGGAGATGACCTCCAGGCTGGAACAGGTCCGTAGTAGCACCAGTTATTACTTCATGCACCTGGCTTTAACATTACTAAATCCTGTACCTGTACTATGTTTAATATTTATATCCAATTGCAATATAGTATGACAAATTTAATTTCTTTTCTACTTAACCTGACCTCAAACAATGGCATATTTCCCATGGGATATTAGTCTGGTCCAAACATCTTAACAGCCAATGGGATGACCGGAAGAGTAAGCAGTGGACTTATTGGAAGATGTTAGCCATCCCATTGGCTGTTGGGATGTTTGGATCAGACTACTATTCCTAGGGGAATATGCCATTGGTTGAGGTCAAGTTAAGTATTATTAAAAGAGAAAACACTGCAAGTTTTCTACTTTGTTTTCATCCTGATTAGGCAGACAATTGCAAAACAGTTTTTTCTAAGTAGCTAGCAAATTTACATCATTGTGACCCTCAGTATTATGATGTCTAATAAGTAAACTACTGCTATACAAAGTTGGTCTGAGTGTTCTTAGGCAAAAGTTATTCAAGTCTGAAAATCACAGATGTATTTGTTTGATATATATATAATCAAATTCAAATTCTTTCAATGAAATGTAATAAAAGCTCATTGTTTTCAGTGAAGTCTAAACTATATTTGACAGATTCAAATTCAATTTACTTTTTATGATTTGCTAAATGAGGGTTTAAAATCCTGATCATTGATCCTAAAGCTAGGATCCAGTCTGCTATTCTCTGAAGTAACCATCGTTATTTTATCAGTGATCTGTGTGATACATCGTCATTACTAAGTATATTTATATATTTTCAGGCCAAGGATGAAGCTAGCCAGCTAACTCGTGAATATGAGGAAACAAAACACCAGATAGAAGAGGATGCGGATCGTGAAATTCTCGACATCAAGAACAAATATGAACGCCGATTAAGAGATGAGAAGGAAGCTAACATGAGATTAAAGGGAGAGTCTGGAATTATGAAGAAAAAGGTATTGTTATTGCTAACAAAGACAAAAATTTACAAATAAAGGCATTCATTAAAGATTGTCTGTTTGTATAAGTCTGCTGTTAACATCATTTACATAGTCTTGTTATTTTTTGCAGATATATTGTAATCCAGAAATATTATTACTATTTTTTTTTTTATAATGCTAAAAGTCATAAAAATACCTTTTAGCTTTTTTTTTTTTTTTAACCTTAGATGACAGAGGCTATAGAGATGCTATTGGACATTATGCACTGTTCATGAACCAGATTCTTTGACCATGATTGGCATTTTCAACAATTTACATTAAAAAATAATAATTTCAAATTATTCAATGATAGACATTACAAGAAGAATGTTATTGTATAGCGTATTATATTGGTATATATTTATTTATTTATAGTTCACAAGCTTACAGAAGGAGATTGATGACCATAAGGAGGAAATCAAGAAACTGAATGCTGAAACCAACAAGCTGAACAACATCATCAGAAATCTGGAGAAGGACATACAAGGCCTCAAGAAAGAGATCCAAGAAAGAGATGACACCATTCAGGACAAGGTTAGGCTTGACATTGATCTCACATGTTGATGTGCTTTAATTATGAAAAATATATGATAGTCTGTTACATGAACATTTATTTTACTTTGTGATATTAGTTGACAACTTTGACAGTTTCAGAAGTGTTGGCAGTTCAATCTTTTGATAAAGCTTTATTGTTTCATTTTTTTTTTTTTTTTTTTTTTTTTTCATTGATCTCATTTGTTCATTATAGGAGAAACGTATCTATGACCTGAAGAAAAAGAATCAAGAGCTGGAGAAGTTTAAGTTTGTGTTGGACTACAAGATCAAGGAGCTCAAGAAACAGATTGAGCCAAGAGAGAATGATATTAAAATGATGAAGGAACAAATACAGGAGGTGGGTTGAGCACTTTTCTAATAGCTGTTTCTCATTTATATTTTAATTTTGATACAGTTATGCAATTATTTTAAAAGATTGTTTCTAAAATTGTGCTAATTGTCAGATTTTTCAACTCTAATCTGAATAATGACTGAATTTTCAACTCGAATCTGAATAATGACAGAAAATTTAATCTAATAGTAGTATATTTGACAGCCTTTTATTGTAAATACAGTCATTAAAGCAAAAATGCTTAGTTCGGGGAATGGTTTTGATGAATTGTTCTGCATGAACACCTTTTTTATGAACTTTTTTTTTTTTTGTCTTCAGAAGTCATCAATTTAATGTAGTTTCACATTCAGTAAATAACTGACATTCATTCACTCAAATGTTACATTTATCGTCCAGTTTAATTTAAAAGTTACTTTATGTTGGTTTAAATGATTTTTTAAAATTGGTTAAATTACAATTAATTTTTTATTATTATTATTATTATTATTATTATTATTATTATCATCATTACAGTAAAAAAAGAACTGTGAATATATGTGATCACATCTAGAATTAAACATTCTTCTAGTATTGTCTCTGAAATGTTATAAATATGTCATTACTGAGTGACTGTGTTGGATATTTCAGATGGAGAGTGAACTGGAGAGATTCCACAAACAGAACACACAACTTGAACTGAACATCACTGAACTCCGACAGAAACTCAAAGCTACAGACAAGGAAATGCACCAAGAAAGACAGAGGGTACTGAAACAGTCAAATACTCGAATTAGCACTTAGTTTCATATTTCCACCGGTTAAGGGGACAAATTCCTATTTTTAAAAAAAGAAGAAAAGTCTAGTGAATTATATTGATATTTTCCGAAAGTTTTTTTTTTTTTTTTTTTAAATACTAGTTATTCTGTGTTCCTTTCTTGTCCCTTTAGGTTGGGAATCGTAACATAATAACACTGCTTAGTTCCATGTTAATGGCATTAATAAAAAATATAATAATTCCAATAAATCATTAAAAAAATAAGCTTAAGTGTTATCCAATACAAGTCTAACAACATTGCTTAATATGGGTCTAAACCCAATCTGATTATTCTGTGGACTGTTTGCCCACATCACAAACTGTTATTTGTTATCTACTCGGGTACTGTGCTTTTGTTTTCTTCTGCCCCATCTTAACATACATCCTTTAGAATCAAGTACCATTTTTTTTTACCACCTACCAGTATGTCCGTGCACAAGTTTTACTACCAGCCTCTGTTTATTCAAGATGATATGTTTTTCAGGTGCGTGATGTTGAGGCCATTGTTCGCCGCTTCAAGACTGATCTGCACAACTGTGTGGGATATATCCAGGACCCTAAAATGCTCAAGGAAAGCATCAAAGCTCTCTACCAGAAACACGTGCAGGAAGATATTGTAAGTGGACTGGGATATAGAGACTACTACACGAGTGACCATTAGATATCCTTTATGTTACAAGCGAGTTGTATACGTTTTTAAACAATGAGTTGAAAGATAAATGGTATCTAATGGACACAAATATAGTATTCTGTTTCTTAGATATTCTCAAAAACCAGGTTTTAAACAAATATAAACATCTTTTTTAAATAAAATTTAATTACAGCCCTTTAACTTGTAGCTAACTTACATGTCAGGTTAACTATTCAGGTCACAGATCAATTAGTTTTGATGTTGCCTTTTTTTATTGGATGGTATGGCTGTTATGATTGGGTCATCACCTAGGAGCAGCCAGTTATAAGTCTTTAATTGTCATCACACACGTTATTAGTAATTTAGTATGTGTTATCAAAAATAAGGAAATGTGTTCTTACCAATGGGGTGTAAGGAAAGAGAGAACAAAGAAATGTGTTCAAAAAGGTAAATAATAATTTATTTAACCCAACAATTTCAAGACACTGCTTACTTGTATCAATTTAAAGTGACCCATTGAAAGGAAACAATTTTAGCTATCCTCAAAAACTACAGCCATGCTGGTTCTGGGGCGAGTTTCTTGGGCATTAGTAAAAGGAAAAAGCACATGTAGATCAATTTTTTTTGTCTTGTCATCCCATTTCATCAAATTCATTACTAAAATCTGAACATCAATCTAGCGTAAAACTTTATTGGATGGAGGTGTTGTAAAAAGTGTAACAGTATACGTCAGTATAATTGTTTTTTTTTTTTTTTTTTTACAGTTGTTTGTTTGCTTATTATTTATTTAATATTTACTTCTTGTTATTTGTTTATTTATTGCATGAACATAGATTTTGCATGTTTCAAGCAAGAATCATTGAGTTTTTAATAAGCTTTATTTATATTTATTTTAAATATTTCAGGGATGTACATTAGAAATATTACTCTTATTTTAAGTTGTCCATGGTGAAAAAGGATACAAAAAAAAAAAAAATGGGGGGGGTGGGTGGGGGGGGAATGGGATGGTGGTTCTGATGGTTAATGGTCATAAGAGTATAACAGCAATATTTTCAGCTCAGAGATATATGTGATGACTGGAATCTTGAATACATAATAATGATTAGATTGTCTTTATTTCAAAAAAGAGTCTATTTAGGCAATCTATCATTGTGTCATGAAAATAAAATAAAGAGACAACAAACAGAAACATGCTTTGCTTTTGATTAGCATCTTACATGATGAAAACACTTCTAACAAACAAGTTCCGGATTGAAATTGCCAATGACGTAATTTTAAACAACATCTTCTGTAAATGATGTCATCCGACATGATTATGAATAATTTTTCTGCAACATATTCCATTACTAAATGTGTTTTTAATTATAATCTTTTTTAAATTGCTAATCTAATAACTGTTTTAATGTATGGCAGACCGAGTCAGCAAGTGTTGATGCAGATATTCAGAAGGAATACAGTCGTCAGCGTGAACATCTGGAGCGATCTGTGGCGTCACTGAGGAAGAAACTGGAAAAGGATTCAGAAATTCACAAAGCCGATAATGTTCGCATCATGCAGGTTTGTACTCAGCTGTTTTTATGAATAATTATGGATATAAAAATTAGCTTGTCTTAGGTCTCACTACACAGATCACTTCCAGGTGAGAGTTCATTCATCATGGTCCACTATAGTTCCTAATTGTGGCACATGTTATGGTTCACATATTCACTTCTAGGAAATGGTGAAGAATTAAAACAATAGGTATGTTTAATGGTAAGCCTTCTGGCTGTATTTTGCCCATGTCATTTTGTAATATTGTGCATCGACCTTTTGGGATATGGGTATATAGCGCAAGTGACAGCCGGAGTGAATCGGTTAATGAACCACCTGTTCGGACCGGTACTACAGCCAGATGCGGTCATATAGCAAAAAACTGAGACGGAAATGTTCACAATTTTGGAGTGAATATAAATGCTTATATAATGTATGTTCACAATGGTGTATGTTGTTAGTGCCAACGAGAACCCGTTCTATGGGCAATCTTCGATTGAAGTTGGGCAGTTTAACATGGGTTTCAATGGCAGATGACATCTGTGTAGTGAGACCTTAACACTAGTGTAGTTACCAATTTGTAGGTCTTAATGTGTTTGGGGTTTTTTTTCTTTCATTTTCAAATAATACTAGTATATTGTTTTTTTGTACATTACGCAAAATACTCAAAATTTCAACAAAAGATGTGACATTTTAATAAACATAAAACAGATAATATACATCAAAACATGATAGTAAAATGTTAAAGACAATGAATAATCATGACTAATTTACAATATTTACTTCCATAGAAAAATGTTTCCCTCCATAAGGTAATACATGATTTACATCAATAATGAATATTCATGACTAAGTTACAATATTTTACTTGCACAGGAAAATGTCTCCCTCATTAAGGAAATAAATGATTTACGCCGAGAGCTGAAACTTGCCCGTACCTCTATTCATGATCTGGAAGCCGTTCTCGGATTGCACAGCACCAACAACAAGAAAGCAGACACGGCAACACTGGCACAGCTGACCGCAAAGAACCCCAGTGCAATGATGGAGAGAGATTTGGCAGAGAAAAACAAAGTGATAGAAATGCAGCGTTACGAGATCAGTCGGTTACGAAGTGAAGCGACGAATTTTGAAAGTGGTTCTAGGCCTCCCTCAGGAACAAAACTGCTGCCCATACAGAGTTCAGCTTAGCTGGTGGTTGTAAAAAAGGAACATGGTAAAGTTACTGAATTTGGTCAGAACTGACAGTAGACAATTTTGAAAACAAAATGTAAACTGGTTTTTTAAAATGTTTTGCCAAAAATAGCATTCTCATCTATCAAACAGTGGTTTTTCCTATCCAAAGAGAAACACTATTGCAGAAAGATTCATACTTTTTTAAAAAAATGTTTATGAGTCATTTACATCGTTTGTATTTTTACACGAATTATGGTCATGACATGGTGGCTGCCCTTCTGGAAGAGAGTGGCGACAACTAGGTGAGCTTCACAGAGCTTAGGGAGTTCCTTATTTTGTGACTTATAAAATTTTGAATAATTTATCCACAAAGATGCAATTTTTTCAGATTTAATAACCATATTTCCAATATAATCTCCCAAATGTGTGCTATAAGAAATATTTTTTAAAATTCCATTATGTTTTTTTCTGTTGTTGAAATGTTTTATCATGTAACTTTCATATATAACTTATTACATTCAACAAAAAAAAACGCCACTTTTAAAAGTTAACATAAAATAAGTTGGGACTACCATGACTACCGACAATAACAGAAGCAGACTTGGTAGTGAGTGCAGTGCATAGCAATCAAATCGGCTAATTATGGTAAACTAGTATCCAACTATTTTTGAATACATTTTTATGTGACATTGAAACACTCGGGAAATAGTAACATAATTACAGTATTATTTGTTCAAGGTTGCTTTTCTGCCAGGTTAGTCATTTATATACATATGTGGCTAAACATTTTATAGCACACACTTTTAGATAGTTTTGCTTTAGATAAAGTCCAAACACAAACTGTGATATTTTGTGAATGTTTTTATTAATGTCTACAATAATTTATGCATTCCATACTGTATATTTAATGTGTTGTTTATATGTCTGTGACATAGTACATTATTGTTGCCAAGATGAAACAAACACTGGAAAATAATAGTTCCAATATTTATGCCAATGATTTGAATAAAGTATTTTTCAAAAGAGAGTCTTCATTACGAAATATATGTACATGTGTACTAGTGATATGCATTCTTGAATATATGGCATGTTGCCCTATACCATTGTTTTGTTTATTGGAAGACGCCATCGGGTTAGGTTTCTGACAAATATTTAGCAAAACGTATTGATACGTTTTGCAAATGGATAAAAGTGAAATTATAGAATCAAAATAACCATGGTAATTCACATTTTTAAGACTACAGGTAGTACTAAACTAAATAACTTTTGGCTGGGTCAAAATTTGAGGTGCACCAAACTTTTGATAGAGAAGTGAACAGCATATGTCCTGTGATTGGTGATAAATGTGTGTTGGTTGTAAAAAGAAAGAAAAAAGTTTAATCTGGGAAAAACATTGTAAGCAATTTTATTTCATCTGGTACCACTGTGTCAAGTAGCCTTGTGCTTGAAACATGTATGGGGTACTTGTAAAAAAAAAAAAAGTACTCTAATTTTGTGCAGAACTAGCTACTTGACTTGATTTATATCCATGACATTTATGTCGATTGTTTCACTGCAGGTAGGAGTTTTAGCCACATATGTTATTATTGTCGTCTATGTAATCTGATTTGGTAGTATACGCTCTACAGTGTATTGTACACATTCGATAGATTAAAAGATAGGGTACCATAAATGAGGTCATGTCAACACAGGCATATGGATGTGGCATCTGCCTACCAAATGTCAAACAAATATGGACATAGGTCCAATATTTTGGCTATCAAGTGTTCCTAATGAAAACTGTCAAAAACTAAATGGAAAAACCTTTATCCGTTTCAGTTAGTTCAAGCAAATATTTTGCTACAGCCATTCTAGGCTTTCCCCTTCCCAAGTGAAATACCTCCCCGTTATGAAGACTTACAAAGTTCCAAAATCCTCAAGAATGTAGTTTTATTAAGCAGGGCGGGATGTAGCCCAGTGGTAAAGTGTTCACCTCGTGTGTGATCGGTCTAGAATTGATCCCCATCAGTAGGCCCATTAGGTTATTTCTCAGCCCAGCAGTGATCCACATCTAGTGTAACAAAAGTCACAGTACTAATGTTGGATAGTGCATATAAAAAGATTCCCTTGTTAATAAAAAAAAGAGAGAGTAGCTCATGGAGTGGCAGCAGTGGGTTTCTTCTTTAATTATCTGTGTAGTCCATATGAAGGATCCACGGGAATAACCTATGATGTCCAAACAGACAGTCAGTATTATAAGTCGTGTGTATGTCGAGGTCACAAGGACACACTAAATTGGAAACCTACAATTATGGTAGGCCATTAAAGGTAGTTGGTCAATTATGCTTTCTTAGGCATAAATATTCCACAATTGCAGAGTTGTAAACATTCAAATTAAAAATATCACCTTACTAAAAATGTGACATGAACCCTTCATATGTTAGACCTCATATAATCATAATTAAAATGTGTTGTTAAATAAAGCATTTCTTTCTTCAATGAACAGACATTAATAGTGAATAGAAGCATAGAGGGTAAGCACCTGTGATCAAGTTAGTGTCGTACCGATCACAAGCACCCACAAGCTTGCCATCCTGAAATCACCACTGGTTTCTGCACATCGACAATTAAGGATCATCCAGAGTTGACCATATTTTGTTGTTCATGTGTCACCTTCATAAATTATTACTTTGATATAAATATGTGGTAATACTATAATAACTTGTATGTCATATATGTTTTTTTTAATTGCTGGTAAGATGTATTAAATGAGTATATAATAAACAATTTCACCTACATCAGTTCTATTGTGCATGCTTGTGACCACCCCATCAGTGGGCCCATTGGGCTATTTCTCCTTTCAGCCAGTGCACCATGACTGGTATATCAAAGGCCATGGTATGTACTATCCTGTCTGTGGGATGGTGCATATAAAAGATCCCTTGCTGCTAATCGAAAAGAGTAGCCCATGAAGTGGTGACAGCGAGTTTCCTATCTCAATATCTGTGTGGTCCATAACCATATGTCTGACGCCATGTGTTGAGTGCATTGTTAAATAAAACATTTCTTTCTTTCTTTTTGTTTGTGACCAACTCACTTGGGAGTGAAATTAGCTGTCCCATTATTACAAGTCATAATCGGAAAGAGTAGCCCATGTTGTGGCGACAGCGGGTTCCTCTCAAAATCTGTGTGGTCCTTAACCATGTCCGACGCCATATAACCGTAAAGTGCATCGTTAAATAAAATATTTCTTTCTTTTTTGTTTTCAAACCATGAAATGTTTAGATGAAAACATTTACGATAACTATCACTAAATTCAAAATAGAATTGTATGTAACTTATGGAAGTTGGATCCAGTACCCAAAATAGTCAATTTAGAGGAAAGATGAGTATTGGAAATTTTGCCGATTTGTATACATTTAAGTTGAATGAAAATAAATTCTACAAGTCGTTGAACTATGGTTCATCATTGACAATTCTTATTTCACAATATTCAGTATTTCCACAGTGAATCTTGCATTAACAGCTCTTGGCTAAATACTTAGTAGGACAACATACTGGTATATAAACATTATTTTGAAACATTTAACAAAACATGGAAGTTGCTGTGGAACAACATGCAGTTAATTCCAAGATAGATGTGTTACAAAAACAATGCAAAACAAACACGGTGATATATATATTTTTTTTCTTTATTTCTTGAACCCGACATAGAGAGGATCAGGGTTTTTTCCTTAAGTTATTTCATGTGTGAAATGCTCAAATTTGCATATGAATAATACAAACCCTAGAAAACAATGTCAAATGTCATTGAGCAAAGTATTGATGACAGCATATCAACACTCATCAAATTTTAGATGGATACAACAGTAAATCAGAAAAATTGAGATGATCATTCAAATAAACTTCTATACAAATTTACAAATACTTAAGCTTGAATATTTCCAAATTTAAAATTTGTTCGAAGATAGGCTCAGTTTCGTAGCAGAATCTCAAAAACAAACCGCTGTAAAATGCTTCACCACTAAAACCTGTAATTGTTTTAGGTGATGGATCATGATTAATTTAATTTAAGGGGAGCATAACACATTGCCTCTACTTTAGGACACTTTTTTTTTTTTTTTTCAACTGTGAGAAAAGCTATTTATTAGTTAGTTGTCTTTGAAACAAAAATGAGTCATGAATCAATATCACTTGAGACATTTAACAATGTTAGAGGTGTGATTCCTTCCTGATTAGTGCTATTTTCCCCTCCTTGAAACTGAGGAGTACAATTATGGCACTTCTAGATTTTATTTTTCAAAAATAAACATCTGCCACTATACATAATACAAAACTATAACATAATATCACCTATATTAAAATATACTTTTTTCTTCCTCAACAAACTTGGCCTTACAAGACAGCTTATGGATAGCAGAAGTGAAATATTTAAGTTTCCCGTTATAGTTAATCTAAACAGATTGTCACGAAGACAAGAAAATATATAAAAGTGAATTAGAAGGAGATGAATAATAAGTTTTCTGGGAATGTGTCTGTTAATTTGAACTGGAAACCTTCATGATGGTTATTACAACACCTGTTGAATTTTCACCATAAAACATGTATTATATTATGCTTTTAAATGTAATAAATACTGTGTGCATTCTATAAAACAAAATACTAAAAAAATAATTCTATAACATTTATTCTTATAAAAATCATTCATACTTCATAAATGGTCAGGATTGATGACAAACAAACTGATATTGGATTATTAATGTAAAATGGGTATTTTTCACAAGTATGTAATTTTTACATTTTTTGTGACTGAAATTTATCCACTAAAATTATACCGATGAAAATAATTATTACCTTTATTATAAAAACACAAAGCTGGCACTGGTGTCAGAATAATAGTTCATCTTTAATCTTTGGTAAAGTACAAAACAGAACAGAACAGAAGTTTATTACACTAATATACTGACATTTGTATTTTGAGCTTGAACTACCAGAGAATGCTTGCATTACAATGACCAATCAAAAGTAGTAATAAAATAATTAACATATGTAACATCAATAGTGGCAATATTCTTCAAATTTGCATAATCATGTTTGGAGGAGGTAAATGATTTTTGTTGCCAAACATTTATACCAACAATATAAGTGTAAAGTTTTATAAGCAAGATTAAGCTAATTAAACTGCATTGAGATTACATTGGATTGCACTACTCATCACAACAAAGGGAAAAAGATTTTTCTGCATGACACAGTTGTATGTACCAAAGTGAGGTGATTTTTACACATAAATAGCAGTTAAAACAAATCTTTAAATGTTTATATCTGAGAAAATTATAAACCATGAACTAAATATATTTTAAGAAATCATAAAAAATATTCCATCCACAAAAAGTGCCTGTTTTACAGTATATCACAACCAATTGCAAGAAAAAATTATTCATATAATTGTGGCATAAAAGGATTTTATGAGAAAATTATTAGAACGAAGACTAACAAAACACTCATTATTATTTCATCACAAAACACTCATTATTTCATCTAATCCAGTACTCTGACACTTGGCCTTATTTAAAGATTCACGAGAAGAAGCCGTCTAAATTATAAAAGGAATGATTGATTTTCGACCACGTGGGTACTTGCTGAATTCTCGTCGATAGTTCTTGTGTTTGCCAATGGCCCATATGGTCATCTGAACAAATCCAGCCAGTGTAAAGAGCCCAGCTGGAAAAAAAAGGGAACAAATATTAGTTGGAAAAAAAGTCCTGGATATTTTGCATTTCATGAGGACATTCACTATATATGATTAAAAATGAGAAATGTTCTTTATTATATAATTGTTTTTTGTTACACAAGAATTACATAGTCAAATCTACACAACCAGACACTTCTATTAAAGGGTCTGTGTTAAAAACAAAAAATTTGATTTAAAATGTAAAGATTGTATCTTGAGCTACATGTACATGCCGATAAAGAAATTACACTCAAATAAGTTAATTTAGTAGTAGAAACATTAATTTTATAGGAGAACCCATAGAGGGAATGAATGAATGAATACATGAATGTTTAACAACACCCAAGCATGAAAAATACATCGGCTATCGGGTGTCAAACTATGGTAAATGCAAAACATTAAACCCACAGAGGGAGACCAACCAGTTAAATGTGTAATGTCACAGTTTTGCACGTGTAGTCATAATTCTATAGTGAATTATGCAAACATTGTGTAGGATCAATTGATCTGTAATTATTGATCCCAAACAAATGTAGCAAAAGTACTGAAATATGGCATTTGTAACTGTGATAATGCACTTTTAATGAGACTGGACTAAATTAATATTTTTAAACCTGGCAGACACTGAGTCATTATGCTGAAACTGGTCCACGCCATGACCTCGTAGGTATAGTTGGGGCATGACACAACACTGAACAGCCATGTAAAAGGATTGGAGTCAGCATATGGGATTTTCCTTTCTTTCGATCCTGAAATGGGGAAAAAGGTAAAGTAGGCATATATGAATAAGAACTATCTCACAACTGCATAAGGTTTTCTTCTCAGGAATATACTGTTTAGGTTTTACTTTTTATTGTTCATTTTAAAAGGCTTCCGATGTTGAAAACAATTTCACTGTAACATATAAAAATTTGGGAATTCCACAAGCAGAGTTTAAAAAGAATTATCTCTAAGTTAAATGCAGTAGATCTTTTCAAAGAACCTTTTTGATTTAATAACAAGTCACTGTTAAAAAACCCATTTCTAACATGTAACCAAAGCCAATGTTATCACATATATCCAAATGACATTTCTTACAGCCAATGAAACACTGCTGGCATTTAACTGAAAGTAGGCTTAATGCATTTAGAATGATTGTTCACCACTGAAATGGTGTTGGGTCACGTCAAAAATCTACTAACGGAGACTAGGTCAGAGTTTCAGATAGATTAAATTTCAGTCAAATTTTCATTCAAGATAAAGTAAAATACTCTACCTGCAGGACGAAGATTCCTTAGTGCCACATGAACTGAAAAATTTCCCAACTCGGCAAACTGAAAACAAAAAACAATAGTAATGTAATCATTCTTCAACTCTGATGAATTTTTGGAATGTTTTTTTTTTTTTTTTATTAAATAATAGTATAAACAAAAATAAAGGTACTCTCATAGTCTCATCTTGTGGCTGTATTTAAAGGACATATGATAACTTGCTCTTAAGACATTTTTGGATTTCCCAACATTCCATTCAGTTCTTTAAGATTGTATTATAAATTTTTGTGGTATAGAAAAGGTGAGTTTTCTCTTGCTCCAGGGGTGGGATATAGCCCAGTGGTTAAAGTGCTCACTTGAGGAGTGGTCGGAATGGGATCGATCCCAGTCGGTAGGCCCATTGGACTATTTCTTATTCCCGCCAGTGCACCATGACTGGTATATCAAAGGCTGTGGTATGTGCTACCCTGTCTGTGTGATGGGGCATATAAAGGATCCCTTGCTGCTAATGGAAAAATGTTTCAGGTTTCCTCTCAAAGACTGTCAAAATTACCAAATATTTCATAGCCAATGATTAATACATCAATGTAATCTAGTAGAGTTGTTAAAGCAACTTTAATTTTCTCTTGCTCTAATCTGTGTTAACCATGAATTGCATGCCCAGAACAGCAATGGTCCAATAAAAAAGAAACAAACTGGTTAAAATGGATCCATTTCTATGTTAAAAATATATTTCTCTCTCAATTAAATTGTAACAAATACAAACTATGTTAATACTTACAATAAACCCTGCAAGACCAGCATAAAGTTGCTTATCTCCAAACACTGAAATAAATAATAACAGTTTAGTTTTTCTCATAAATTGGTATCATGATGTTCTTCTAAAACCATAATTTTTTTCATTCAATTAGTCTTTTAGTTTCTCAGTGATGCCATAAAACATAGAAACCTTGGATTGTTTTCTCTCTCTTTCACCAACTGTTGTTTGGACAAGTCAAACGGGATTTAGGGAAATATGCAATTAGTGAGAGATTAGGTTATGTTAAAAAGAAATAATAATCATAAATATTGGTTTCCATTATAATAAAGATTAATGCAGAACTGACTATTAATACATAACAAGAACTAGTTTAGTGAGACAAGTGTTTAGACCCGAAATATAAATTTTACAAATCAAAGGAAAATAAATTGTTGAGACTGAAAAACTAAATAACTGAATGGTTCTCCGATACTGCTAAAATGCCCATCTGAAAATGGCTATTACCATATTGAAGGAAATATTTTATTTAACGACGCACTCAACACATTTTATTTACGGTTATATGGCGTCAGACATATGGTTAGGACCATACAGATATTGAGAGAGGAAACCCGCTGTCGCCACTCCATGAGCTACTCTTTTTCGATTAGCAGCAAAGGATCTTTTATATGCACTATTCCACAGACAGGATAGTACATACCACGGCCTTTGTTACACCAGTTGTGGAGCACTGGCTGGAACGAGAAATAGCCCCATGGGCCCACCAACAGGAATTGATCATAGATCAATCACGCATCAGGCGAGCGCTGTACCACCGAGCTACATCCCACCCCTTACCATATGGATTTCACCAGTTTCTGAAGAATGGATGGTACAAGTTTTAGAGCTTGGTATACTACCAGCAGATTATTGCTTTCTGCTTTCTTGAGAAAAGTTACTTTTTCTTTCTTTTATATTTCACAATTTCTTTTATTCACAGATCCTGTTTACAAGATCTCACTCCCAGGAAGTGTTAGATGGTGTACAAAATAGAAAAATCTGACAATTTGATCATAACATTGATATGTACTAAAGTTTGATGAAAATAAAGAGCTTGAAAGGTAGAGCTTAAATATTATCAGAAAAGCATAAAGAAATAGGAAAAGGAATATAGCAATAATGTGAGTAAACTTACTTGGGGGAGTATACAATGGGTGGTTCACAAAGTAGGCTACAAATGCTGCAAAGCCCCAGTAGTAAGCTGAATTCTGAAAAAGGGGACATATTAACAGTAAGACAAAAAATTTGAACCCAGCTAAAAACTAAATTAAAGATAAATTGTGATTATGTTATCAGTGGTGGGAATTGGTGAACTGTAAAAAAGAGGAAATCTAGAGGGGTCCTGGAAATTCTTCAAATCCTAGCTTAAAATCTGTGCCATCTGACACATTTTAGAGGAAAGGACGACTAAAATGTGAGGAAACGCAAAGTTCCACGAGAGGAAAACAGCTGATGTGAGGAGAATTCCCAACCCAGTGTTACAATTAATATTACTTAATAATGCAAAGCTGATCAGGAAAATGGACTAATGAACATATTTTAAAATGCCACTAAACATCATGTGTCAAATTTACAAAGCCTATTTATTTCTTACACGCATGTAACTAAATACATTTACAATGGTTAGACACCTGCGTTTAAGAAAAACACGCTTCGTAAATTCGGCCCAAATATACACATCCTGTTAAAGAAGTTTACCTTAAAAATGTTTGTTAGAGGCATGGTTCCGTGGGAGAACCTGTGTACAAATACAGTCTCCAGAAGACGTTTTGCATAGTGGAATGTCCAACATGCAGCTGCAATACTGTAAAAAAAAAAAAAAAAAAAATTGATGAAGTAAATACCGGGTAATAAATCACTGAATGTGTTTTTGGGTTTTTTTCTGGTTCTTATATGAGAATAGTTAAAATTTGATATACACTTATTGCTAGTATTTCACAAAGGAGATGTCCTGACCTAATAGTCATTTTGCAGTTGAATTTAGGTACAATGTATGCTGTCACCAACTTCATAATATAGTCTCATTTACTTTTCTTAAATATTGTATTTCCATATGTAGCCACTTGAAAGAAACTATGTTAAAGTTAATGTTAAAAGTGTTATACCAAACATCACATATTTAGCATTATATTACGTGCATGTGCATAAAATCTAGACTGTTGTCAATGAACTTTCTTGGTTGGTTCAGATCATGCTCCCCCAGAAGATTAAAAAAAGAATGTTTGCTTTGAGTGGGGGTTGAGAGTGTTCACCACCTAAAACCCAGCACTGCACACGAACATGTACATAAAGATGTATTTTTACACAATTTGCTTGATTAACTACTAACAAAAATCAGCACTAACACACACACACACACACACACACACACACACACACACCTAACAGCCACTGTAAAATCAACAATAAACATATATGCAGTATGATGTTGAAATGATTTAGTCGGTAAAAGAAAAGAAAGAAATGTTTGTTTGACGTTACCTTTGGCATATTGTTCAATTAACAGTCATCAGATGTTTAACATATGGTAATTGTAACCCTTGGTTTAAATAAAGAGAGATGAAACTGTAGTTGCCACATGGCTATTCTGGCCACATCAAACTCAGCTATACAAACACTGTTTTGTTAAAACTACTAAAATATTTTATACATTTTTAAAAGTACATTATTCATTTTGTCTAACTTTCATCTGAAAAATAGATTATATTTATCTACATATCTATTATATTTAAGTAAGGAAGAAACTGTGTATATTCACAAAGAGGTTATTTAAAATCTTGTGCTCCTTACTGAACTGCTTTAGACACCGGCTGGGAGGCAGCACCTGCTCCATAGATGATGGCTGGTCGAATGTAGAATGAAAGGTAGATCACCAAAGGACCAGCATACTCCGTCAAAAATACCTGCCAGATCAAAGTTGGCATTAATAAACACTGCATGATGTTTACTCATTAGTCAAAAAAAAGAACAAAAGAACAAAGAAATAAACATATACTATTAAAGTACTGTATAATGTGTTTTATATATAGTCTGTTGCCCGGTTTCGGTGATTGCGTCATTTATGCACAACAGTACGTACATTTGAATATTTTTTATGAATTTGACTTTTGCATGGGGACAGTAAACAAATGTCTGTTATATTCACAGAAATGTTCATAAAAATAAAGTTAAAACGAGCAAAGAAAGCAAGACTGAACTTTACCCTCTAATAAACACGGCATATTTCTTAATACCTTTTTTCTCTGATTTTCAAAGACTGTAATTTGCAACAAAACTTAATTTTAAAATCTATTTCTGTCTGTTCTCACCTGTACTAGTATCTGGTTATTGAAGTCACATGATTGTCATGGCATCTGCTGATAAAACTCTCTTTACAGATACATGCCAAAAATATATGGTCCGTATATGTTTTAACATAAATATCTTTCTGGATATCTGTTTATATATTTATTAAAACTCAAAATGCAGCTTATATTTTTTATCCAAACAATTTTACCATTATAACCATTCATTTGCTCAACTAATAATACAATTGCAAGACATCATAATTGTTATATTCATTTTCCTAAAATGTTGTTTGTTAACATTGGTTCTCGAGGACTAAACAAAATATTTTGTATAAATTATTATAAGTGCATGTTTTGTTGAACAACACACGTTTCGATAAAACACTGTAAGCTGTAAGATATACCACTAAACGTATCACTCACTGAAACAGGTTACGTAGTTAACAATATTTACTGCTGATGCATGCTACAGTTTTTGATGCATCAGCGGTAAACTTATCTACTTAGCAACCAGTTTAGTGCTCATGTAAACCATAGAAATACTAATAAAAAGGTAGGTATTTAACTAACTAATCCTCTGAAAAGTGAACCATAGTAATAATGATTTAGCACAAATGGTCATTTCGTGACCACTGATTTGACATTGACATATAGCAAATGAACAAATGAAGATGTGCATATATGTCTTGTAACTCCAACCAATAAATAATCCACTTTTATCACAGCATATGCCTTCAATTTTGTGAATTCTAATTTCAACTGAGACATAATTAGGTAAAAAAGGAAGATGTAAAATGGTGATGGTCAGAGTCATAAGAGGATCATTAGTACCAGCGTTGGTTGAAATCTACATGGTGGAATTTGAGTAAAAGTGGAAAATATCTCAGCCAAAAAGAGGCTATGGCAGCCATATTAGTTTGAATTTTCATGAAAAATATCACTTGGTCATGGCCATGAAAGAATCGTTTGTTTAAAGTTTTGTTGAAATCTGCATGGTGAAACATGATGGGCATACGGAATTTTGAATGGCCCAAAAAATAACAAAACTTGCAGGGCAAATAAAGGTTTATTCCGACCATATTTTGTTGAAATACATGTATACCTGATGGAACTGGAAAAGTAAAAATATCTTAGTCAAAGGGCAGGGAAGCCATTTTGAATTTCAAAGTGGTCTGAAAAATAACATCTCTTGGTTAGAGCCATGAGAGGATCATTTGTACCAAGTTTGGTGAAAATCTGCCTGGTGGAACTGGAGAAGCGGCTGAAAATTGGTAAAAATGTCTATGGCAATTATAGTCAGCATATTAAAAATATATAATGGTAGGCAACATTTGGCCCTCAACATATAATACTTACTGTTGTCCATCCAACTTGCAGACCAAGATCTTTAAAATATAACTTCCCTGATTCTTGTAGTCCAATTTTAGATAATGTGTCTGTATCTTTCAATATCTTTCCCTCTGAAATAAATTTGTTTAAAGTAAATAATCTGACAGCCATAGGATCATTTCAATAATACAACTAGCACTATTAATGAATCCATATAATACTTAATTTTTTTTATTTCTAATCAACAGATTAGTAAAATTAAACACTGAAAGAGTATCAAAATAATAATTTAAGTTCAATCAATCGGTAAAAGGTGACAGAAAGCTGTGCTAAAAAAACCTATCTTAGTACACGTCCCCTAGGACACTTCTATCATCAGAACTGCAGTGCGCTGGACCCCTGAAGGGAAAAGAAAGAGAGGACATCCGACAACAACATGGCGTCGATCAGTGGAAATAGAGATGAAGGAGACAGGACACAGTTGGGGCACCATCGAGAGATTGGCAAGGGATAGACCGGTGTGGAGGAACTTCGTTGCTACCCTAAATGCCACTAGGCATGACAGGAAATGATGATGACACATCCCCTAGGCAGTAATGCACCATTTTCATTGGTTAATCGGTCACGTCATTACATCATTCCATAACCAAAGGTAGTATGTGACGTCACGTAATATATAACGTCGCTATAGCTTGCTCCAATGATTGAGTTTTCTTGAGACTTGTGTCAGAAAAACCATCTACAAATGGACTCGTGCCAGAAACTATTATTATGTTGAAAAAAAGAAGTCAATCCTATAAGCAGAGTGCAACTCATTCATAAATACATGTACAACAAAAAATATTTGTTCTGCTTTGCTTAAAAGAATTAATAAATAGTTTGTATTGTAGTATCAGAGGCCAAATATATATAACTAATCTAACAAAATAAAACTTGTTAGTGTAGTATCAGAGGCCAAATATATATAACTAATCTAACAAAATAAAACTTGTTAGTGTAGTATCAGAGGCCAAATATATATAACTAATCTAACAAAATAAAACTTGTTAGTGTAGTATCAGAGGCCAAATATATATATATCTAATATAACAAAATAAAACTTGTTAGTGTAGTATCAGAGGCCAAATATATATAACTAATCTAACAAAATAAAACTTGTTAGTGTAGTATCAGAGGCCAAATATATATAACTAATCTAACAAAATAAAACTTGTTAGTGTAGTATCAGAGGCCAAATATATATAACTAATCTAACAAAATAAAACTTGTTAGTGTAGTATCAGAGGCCAAATATATATAACTAATCTAACAAAATAAAACTTGTTAGTGTAGTATCAGAGGCCAAATATATATAACTAATCTAACAAAATAAAACTTGTTAGTGTAGTATCAGAGGCCAAATATATATAACTAATCTAACAAAATAAAACTTGTTAGTGTAGTATCAGAGGCCAAATATATATAACTAATCTAACAAAATAAAACTTGTTAGTGTAGTATCAGAGGCCAAATATATATAACTAATCTAACAAAATAAAACTTGTTAGTGTAGTATCAGAGGCCAAATATATATAACTAATCTAACAAAATAAAACTTGTTAGTGTAGTATCAGAGGCCAAATATATATAACTAATCTAACAAAATAAAACTTGTTAGTGTAATATCAGATGCCAAATACATATAACTAATCTAACAAAATAAAACTTGTTAGTGTAATATCAGATGCCAAATACATATAACTAATCTAACAAAATAAAACTTGTTAGTGTAGTATCAGATGCCAAATATATATAACTAATCTAACAATAAAACTTGTTAGTGTAGTATCAGATGCCAAATATATATAACTAATCTAACAAAATAAAACTTGTCAGTGTAGTATCAGATGCCAAATATATATAACTAATCTAACAAAATAAAACTTGTTAGTGTAATATCAGAGGCCAAATATATATATATCTAATATAACAAAATAAAACTTGTTAGTGTAGTATCAGAGGCCAAATATATATAACTAATCTAACAAAATAA
Source organism: Gigantopelta aegis (assembly GCF_016097555.1). NCBI lineage: Eukaryota > Metazoa > Mollusca > Gastropoda > Neomphalida > Peltospiridae > Gigantopelta > Gigantopelta aegis. The sequence goes on from NC_054704.1 coordinate 43,129,715, forward strand.
AACTTGTTAGTGTAGTATCAGATGCCAAATATATATAACTAATCTAACAATAAAACTTAAATGTTAAATGGAAGCATTAAAAATGTAAGATATGAAAGCTCATAATAACTGAACAAACAACATCTAAAAACATCTGATCACAAATGAAATTCAGAGCTGGAAGCTCAATAAACACACAATTATTATGTACATACTTTGCTCAGCTCTGTAAGCCTGTCTGTCTGGATATAGATTTGGATCTGAAAAAAGAAACACAAGTGACGATTGCAGTGTTTTCCCAACAGTAGATACTATTAATATTCAGTTAATAAGTACAGTATTTCAACTGCAGTGTTCTTTAACTCCATAAACAGACTGGCACACCCCCATGTTGGTATGACTCATCCTCGTGATTTTAAAAAGCATGTCCACCATGTCAAATATGATCCCACAGTGGCATGCTCGTAAAACAAAAAGAATAAAGTATTTGTATTCAAATCTAAATTTTCCTCACATACATTACATCCAATAACACCACGACTGGTATATCAAAGGGCATGGTATGTGCTGTCCTGTCTGTGGGATGGTACATATAAAAGATCCCTTGCTACTAATGGAAAAATGTAGCAGGTTTCCTTTCTAAGAATATATGTCAAATGGGGACCGCTCTATAGTCCGAAGGTTCAATGGTCTGAAGGTTCAATAGTCCGAAGGTTCAGTAGTCTGAAGGTTCATTGATCCAACACACTGTATTCCGTAAGCATAGGCTAATGTTTTACTAAGCCTAATATGCGAGACATTTTGAGATGGTCCTTGTTACTCATAAAAAAAGAACCATAATAATATGGATAATACAGAAATTATTACACTCGCATGTGAGTCATACTGATTTTACGAAACTCATGTCAGGATTCATGTATTACACTCGCTCTCGCTCTCGCTCAAGCAATACAAAAATCCTGACACCTGTTTCGTAATATCAGTACAACACATAAGCTCGTATAATAATTTTTATTTATGTCCCCCGGGGCACGTATAATAATCTTTATTTATGTCCCCCGGGTGCCAGGAAATTGCATCTACAGGAGTGCTATATAACATTTTTTAATATATAATCTTATATGGGTATAATATTATTACATGAAGCATATTAGTATGGTTCAAATATTGATATTAAATACTACTGACCACTTCACCATGTCTCATTAAAGGCAGACTAAACTCCAACAAGAGCCTTATGTGTTGGAAAGATGCATACCCGGACCACCAACACATACTGACACTTTAACAAATGAAAAATGCGTAATTTTAGAATTAATAAAAAACCGTGATTATTCCTGCTAACTGGGGGCAGCCATTTTATTTCATTTTTGTGATGACCGGTGGTATAGCTTGGGGCGAAGTGACGTCAGCTCAGGTCCAACTTCTCTATTATGCACAGTGTAAACAAATGCTCTAATTTAAGACAAGGCGCTTCGCTTTCATCAACCTGACTTGTAAAACAACATAAATGACTTGATAGTATAATAAACTATTTAACTAAATATATTTCAATTTGCATCAATATAACGAAATGGAAAGAAAGAAAGAAATGTTTTATTTAACGACGCACTCAACACATTTTATTTACTGTTATATGGTGTCAGACATATGGTTAAGGACCACATAGAGTTTGAGAGGAAACCCGCTGTCGCCACTACATGGGCTACTCTTTCCGATTAGCAGCAAGGGATCTTTTATTTGCGCTTCCCACAGGCAGGATAGCACAAACCATGGCCTTTGTTGAACCAGTTATGGCTCACTGGTCGGTGCAAGTGGCTTACACCTACCCATTGAGCCTTGCGGAGCACTCACTCAGGGTTTGGAGTCGATATCTGGATTAAAAATCCCATGCCTCGACTGGGATCTGAACCCAGTACCTACCAGCCTGTAGACCGATGGCCTAACCACGACACCACCGAGGCAGGTATAACGAAATGGAGTTATAGTTTTTTGGGGTTTTTTTAAATCCAAAGAAAAAATGCATATTATTAGGCCTATTGGTAGGATACGTTCGAGCAAAAACTACCACTCACGATACCCAAGTGATAATTTTCTTTTCTCTGGGACTACGTAATTGGTCAGTTTTGTGATTTTAGATGGGAAAGTCTACTTAATCAAGGGTTTTACAGAATTACTTACAGTAATAAAGCTGGTAAAGTCCATTACGATTTGAGGTTATCACACAATACCCTGTGATCTTCATAAAAGAGGCACGTCTTTTTAGTGTGTCTAGACACAGTGTCTAGGGACCGTCTAAATATACACCTGCCAATCAAGACCCACAGGTACAGGCCACGGAAAGAAAAGACCAATTAAACAAGAAAACACTCCGACTATTATTTCAGTACGTGGGTTAATTTATATTCAAAATATAATACAGTTATTTCAACACTTTGATAATGGTGGTTTATTTTGTATTGAAAAATAAACCACATATACACGTTGCTGTGTCACTGGGATAGATATTATTAAGAACACTGCGATGCATTGCAAAAATCAGGTATGTTTTGTTCCTTCAGTTCGAAGACTAATTCCTGACGTGACACGTTAGGTATTACGTAACCACCAGCTCGCCAGAGGGCGTATTCACTGGGATGGTACAAAATGGCTGCGCCCGTTATATATAATAGCCGTCACATTTAACCGTTTTATTAATTAACTATGCGATTATACTTGTTGATATTAAGCAATAATGTGCATTATGTATCATTGAATATGCACACCAGTCCAAAAGCCTTGCTTTAGCGTTCCTTTAAGTAAATATGACATGTCCTGGGCATGTACATAAAAAAAACATTTGAAAGTCCACACTCAAGGCTTTAGCAAAGTCTCCAGATGTTATTCACCACACCACCATTTATCATGTCTTTACTTGATGTAGCAGCTTAATATATATTCCAGCTTAGGAAATACTTCTTCATTAAAAACAAATAATATAAAATAAATACTGAAATGTTTTTTCAAATCCTTCTTTGATGATTACAAGTAAGTTGGCCTATGTAGTATTTAAAATAACCCACTGATTTGACTACAAAAGTGGTATGCTGCCAGTTATACAACAGCAAAATGAAGCAGTGCTTTCACATAAGGGTGAATAACTCAACATTTTTTAGATCAACCTACATGTATGTTGTTGGTTTTTTGCATGTAAATTACTAAGTAAATGCATTTCCTAAAAATAGCAGACATGTAGTCCTTTCGACACTGTCCTATTTTTCACAGCCTATATTCTGACATTGAAATTGTATTAAAATACACGTAAAACTGATGGTAGCGTGCAACCTTTAACTAGAAGCTATTGTGAGACTATTAAGGCTTTAAAGGGACATTCCTGAGTTTGTTGCAATTTTTAAGATGTTATCGACTAACAGCGACTTTTGAATGACTGTAATTACATATCAAATATATTTTTTCCGTATAAAATATTAGTGGCTGTATTTTAAATGTGTTTCTGATCATTCTAGTATTTGTATTAGGTTAAATTTCATTTTATTTCCTAAAAAAAAAATGTTTTCGTACATACGAAATTATTTCAAGACAAAATCCAGTTTGGGCTTCTTACAAATATTAAGACGACCAAAAACACACTGATATTCTAAACAAGAAAATATATTTAATGCATATTTTTAGACGTTAAAAGATTTTATTAGTCAGAAACATCTTAGAATGCAGGAAACTCAGGACAGTCCCTTTAAGTCTAGACGTTAAGCATAGGACAGATATCCAGGGCTCACCTGTACATGGCCAAATTAGCCAATTGCTAATTTTTATTCAAAGTGGCTACAACATTTAGTTTTGGCCTAATAAAGTATTCCTTAAATTAACCACATTTTAATAATTTGGAAAGTGTTCGACCCGTACCCCTCTATAGCAAGGCTCTAAAGACTAACCCTAACACTAAAACTAACCTTAACTATTGAAAGGGGGGTATGGATCGAACTCATGCCAATAATTTTACTCGACATACACATACATAATTTATTTTCAAAAAATTGGCTAAACTAAAGTTTGTTCCAATGTGAGCTCAGGATAACATAGCTTTCATTGTGACCAGTCACTCAGAATGTCTGATGCCAGTGGTGCATTTCCTCATTCATAACTCATTTTAACTTGAAATGGTAATGAAATATGTACAAGTATAAACGCTCTGTAATTACGCAGATCTATACATATTCAAAGTGGATAATTCACATACATAATACATCCATTACTAAACAACTAACTTACTTTGTTTAAAGTAAGCCTTTTTGACATCTTCAATGGTACTTGTAGGAGAAAGCTGCAAAAATTAAGTCACAAAAAGGGAAAGAATGTTAAAAGGCCACCTAATGTATTGGAAAAATCTATAAGATTACAGTGTACACAAAACACAGAATTTTGTTTGTATTTAAATGTAGTTTTTAACAGTTTACAAAAACTGCTTAAAAAGATCAAATTAACTGTGGCATCAAATCATAAATTCAACAGAACATCAACATTATTTTTACTCAGGCCTAATCTTAAACAATTAAGACAATAAAATGTACACTTCAAACACTATATACAAACCAGCATAGTGGTCAAGAGAAAATATTGTACACATATATACTTACACCTTTCAAATTTGTAATCTTCTTGCCTGATCGTGAGTCCAAAAGTTGAACCTGAAAAAAAAAAAAAGACAAAAAAAAAACTTCTTTATACTAATAAATGTATACAGGGTTTCTGCCAGAGGGTAAAACGGGTAAGGCACCATACCCAATTGTTTTGCAGGTTTTATTTTTTTAAGTTAATCTTTTGACACAATTATGATTTTTTAAACTCTAACCCTAAACCTAACCCATTTTCTTTCTGAGGGTTGCATTTAGCACACACATTGTAAATATTCAATTTCATAATGCCATACCCAAAACCTTCGTTCGGGCAGAAACACTGGCATATTACTTCATTACGGTACTGTCCTGATGGAATTAATGAGTCTAAATTAACTGATTTTTTCAACACTCATTCTGTTAATAAAAACAAACAATGAGTAAACACTCAAGCTGCTAAGCTAGGATCTTTCCACACCATTTTTCATGGCTATGGTAATGCTAAGACCACATGTGCATTGCGCAATGTGTATTGGGTATTGTATCTATACAATAAAATCATTGACAAGTTGAAGTGATTCTATGTATAAGCATTGTGTAATGCATGATGCGTAGTCCCTTATACAATGTGTATTCACTAGTTTTGAGAAACGGCTTGAATAAAAAAAAAATCCAACATCAATTTCAACATCTAAACTGTAGGAACAATTACACTTAACATTTTTCGTGATAATTGATTATATATTTTTATAATCGATCACCACATCTATATCTATAATAATCCAGGCCATGACCATACTAATATCTTTTTTCAGTGGTTGCCCACCATAAAATTTGGTGGCTCTCAGTAAAAATCTGTGAAAAAACAGTAAAGTTAAGTTATGTTGTTTAGGGTGGGCTTTTTTTAATATTGTGAGCAATACACCGCTGTCAAGAACAATAAAGACATACAACCATGAATCAAGCACTGTGCACCAAGTACACAAGTATAGGCAGGAGTGTCGGTAGCAATTAAAAATTGGTACAGCCATGAAAGCAATATATATGATACGGTCTATGTTATGTGTGCCATAGGAAGAGAAAAAACATTTACGGTTACATGGCATTGCACTGGACATATGGTTAAGGACCACACAGATATGAGTGAGGAAACCCGCTGTCGCCACTTCATGAGCTACTCTTTTCGATTAGCAGCAAGGGATCTTTTATATGCACCATCCCATAGACAGGATAGCACATACCACAGCCTTTAATGTACCAGTTGGGTGCACTGGCTGGATCAATCCCAAACCAGCCGCAAATGAAGTGAGCGCTTTACCACTGGGCTACGCTTTGCCCCAAAAGTGGTACGGCCATACTGCTTCCAATGCCACTGATAGGTGCCTAGCTTATTGCTAAATCAAACTGTTCTCACTTGCTGTTTGTTCAGCAAGACTCAAAATATATTTTGTGGAGTGGGAAACAATAGCTGCATCTAAAATTTTAATCTGGAAGCAAATGCTAATGAGAAGCCACTCTAAGCAAGAGGCCTATGGACATAAATGGTCACCTGAGTAAATTGTTGACCCCACCTTCCTGACTCAAGAGTACCGTGTTCCATGGAGGTCAAAATTACCAAGTTCACAATTTTGTTTTTCCATGGATCAAAGAAGCTTCCCACTAAATTTATTATTATTATTATTATTATTATTATTATTGATTTTTTAATTATTATTCACAGATACTGTTTACAATTAACTGCCACAATCCAGCTTCCCATCAAATTTAGTTTAAAATGTTTGTATTTTTTGTGTTTTTTTAAATATAAACAATAATGTGATGTCATTAACCCAACTTTCTTCAACTTCTAATGACATTCTCAAAAATAAATCAAACGTTGCATTTAGTTTTTAATTTATTATTTTATTTCATTCATGTAAAGTAGAATTCCAGAAAAAAATGTAAGTACAGAATATTGCATTTAATTCCTGTTATATAATTACAAAAAATAAAGACAAAATAATTGTGTTACGTTTTTTTTTTTACATACTGCAGCATTCTAACTGCTGGGTGGGTGGGACGTAGCTCAGTGGGACAGCGCTCGCCTGATGCGCGATCAATTCCAGTCGGTGGAGCCATTGGGCTATTTCTCATTCCAGCCAGTGCTCCACAACTGGTGTAACAAAGGCCATGGTATGTACTATCCTGTCTGTGGGATGGTGCATATAAAAGATCCCTTGCTGCTAATCGAAAAGAGTAGTCCATGAAGTAGCAACAGCGGGGTTTCTCTCTCAATATATCTGTGTGGTCCGTAACCATATGTCCGACGCCATATAACGGTGTATAAAATGTGTCGAGTGTGTCGTTAAATAAAACATATCCTTCCTTCCTTCTACTGATAAGTAAATGTGTATATATGCCTGTAAATTGTAAATACATCCTAAGTATACATGTATGACTCAGCATCTGTAACCTCTACCCAGGGCGGGATCTAGCTCAGTCTGTTGAGCTCTCGGCTGAGGTACTTGTGTCGCAGGATCGAATCACATCGGTGGATCCATGTTTCCTGTTCCACCCAGTACATCACAACTGGTCAAAGGCCGTATTATGTGATTTCCTGTCTGGGGAATGTGCATACAAAAGATCCCTTGCTGCTAATGGAAATAATTTAGCGGATTTCCTCCAATGACTACAAGTCAAAATTACCAAATGTTTGATATCCAATAGCAGATGATTCATTAATCAATGTGCTCTAGTGGTGTCATTAAACAAAACAAACTTTAGCTGTAACTTCTACACAGTAACAGCCAGTGTAGATTGAACTTTATCTCATCAAACTGATAAAAACATTACAATGTTTGAAAACCGAGGTCAAGAATTTCAGACAGTGTGATAATAACTAGATAATCAATATCACCAAGAGAACTACTGAAAATTATTTAAATAATGCTTTTAAAACATATCCTGGGCACTTGATATATTATATTTAATTTACATTATATATTATATAAAAACAGATTATATTTTTTATCAACATTTCTGGTAGTGCTTGGTTGGTTATTCGATCATGCAACACAATGAACTTAAAACCAAAATGTCCTGTTACAATGATAAAAAATATTAGGTGTCTTGTTCCATTAAGAAAATAATATGGATGGTTGGAGTCTTGGGTGGATGGATGGATGGTCACTAACATTGTCATGTGAGGTCTATAAACATAGGCAGCGTCCATGCCAGTAAATAGGCTTCTTTTCTTTAAACTATAAAGTCAAATTTATTTACAACTGCTCAGAACTGATGTCTACAGTTTTTGATAAATATTAGGTCTACTGGCACTGGGTACTCTTAACTCAATTCTAAATGCAGTGTAGACTAGAACGAGTCGTCGAGTGTTGTATTGACGTGTGTTCATGCATGATCATGTTGCGCAGGACAATGTCGGATACAAACACCAAACGTAACATTACGAAAACTATGTTGCTATTACTAAATAATGTATACATCTCATGAAATTACATATCAAAAGAGAAGAATAATATGCATAAATAGGCTAGCTAACGGTTAATGCAAACCTCCATCGCTTTACGATACTAGAACTGCCAAGGAGGGGACGCAACCGAAGAAACGAGTTGCTCCCCCTTGACTGTTACACACTTGTTTCTGAAGTTCAAGACTTAGTTCACCAAGATAAACCTCGCACGCGAGGTTTATCTTGGTGAACTATTCAAGACTCAACTTTTTAGCAGTGTTTGTTTCAGCGTGACAGTAGTCTAGTCGTGTGCTGAGTTCAGATGGTGTAAGTTTAAGATTTTTGATACATATCATATTCAATGGCAAGGCTTGCAAGGTTCCAGCATTCAGTTAATTCAGGCTTAAGTTTAGTACAGGGCCAGGGGTGGATCCAGGATTTGTTAGTTTTTGGTGTGTTGGGGGGGGGGGGGGGGGGCGGGTAATGAGAAAAGGGCACATGGACCAACTGGTCAAATATGAAGGAATGTTTCATTTGAAGATACACTCAGCACATTTTTAATTACAGTTGAATGATATTGGATATATGGAAAAATACCATACATATAATGAGAGAGGAAACCCGCTGCCACCACACAATTAATTTTTATATGCATGCAGCATCCCACAGACAAGATAGTACATACCATAGCCTTTGTTGCACCAGTTGCGAAGCACTTACTGGAACGAGAAATAGCCCAATGGGCCCACCTAGACTTGACAATGCATCAGACAACTATGTAGTTTACCACTGGGCTACATTCCGTCCCAGTCTGTCAAAAGGGCATCCTAATGGAAAAAAATAATTAAGATTGACTTTTCCCAACCCTGTTTTGGCTTCGTACACAATAAATATAATATATCTCACCGTAATTTTACTTGAAATCCATATTTCATACAATTTTTTAATCACAAGATTTTCTTCAAACACATTCAGGTGCATTAGTGGTGTTTAAAAAAAATAATAATTCAATAGCAATTTTGCATTGAAAATTTTCCAGTGTTCTAAAAACGAAAACTTCATGTACTTGGTTTATGGTTATTGTAAGGAAAAGCAAAGTTTCATCATTGGACTTCTGACATCATTCAAATTCAAAATTAGCTATATTATTACAATGCTTTGCCAACATTAAAATAAAAACTTATTTACTAACCTTGACCCCTGTCAAAAT